>NC_044923.1:5994982-6034305 GCF_003576645.1 Ipomoea triloba | reverse complement strand
AAAAAAATTAAAAAAAAAAAAAAAAAAAAAAAAAAAAACATAACATAAAAGCATGGATCCAATCAAAGGAATTATTGGGGCCCATGATGTGAAACCTAACCTCCCCATATGGAGTCTGCACAAATCTACTTTTCCATCATACTTAATTTGATGTTTCTTTTCCTTTGTTGTCTTGCAAGTTACAATGCATATGCCCTTTTACAACGTGGGACCCACAAAAACACAAAAAACAATGGGCCCCACCCATCACACATAGCCACTCGAGGAGATGCCAGAAATCTTGCACCTATCATGACATGACCTTCACAATGTGGGTCCCCTCCAAATGGGAATTTTCATGACTTTGCCATGGCAATGGCAATGGGAGAAAAGAGAATAGTGGAGTGGAACAAAAGCTAGCTAAAGGTGCTTGCTTGTTTATTCCATGGTTGAATCAAGAACCAATGAAGGTGAAGTAAGACTCTTAAAGAGAATATTAAAGGAAACCATCCTTTTTTATCTGTTTGAAAAAGTCTACTATATCGATTGATGCCGAGTACCTAATACTGAGTACAATCATGTAAATTATTTTTCATTATATTAGGTATTATACCCTTTGTCTAAATACCTGAGATATGAAGTATATCATACGTGGTCATATTCAGTACTATATATAGATATTTAAAAAAAAATTACATCTTATCATGCTATTTTTTACTTGATTTTTATTTTTATTTTTTGCAAATAACATGTTGTACGTATCTCTAGCAAGTAATTCAGATGGGTTTATGTTGTACTAATACAGTTTAACTTGTATGTGAAAAAATGTCTAATCCTAAGCTGTTTAACATGACTCACACATACAAAAGTCAATCTTTCTCAATGCATTAAGAGTTTACTTATCAATTATTGCTTCACACGATTAAATATTTTAGTTTGAATGATTTCTTGAACCTTTTCTTTGGTGTATCTAAAAAGCAATTAATCTTTGATGGACAAAGTTCGATACGAGAGATAAAATGTGATGAACCCACGTTAGTGCAAGTGAGCCCAAGTCCATCCAATATATATTGCATGATAAAGATATTTAAAAAAATAAACAAAAAAACCTATGATATGATGAAGTGAACATTAGTATATGCTATTCATCTCCAATAACATTGCCCATCCACCTACCCAACAATGTATGCATTAGTGGGCTTCACTTTATTCCTCATTGGATGGACAAAGTGGAAGATAGAGTCAAGAATACTACTGCAACTGCACAACTGCAATGCAAAGTCCAGTGTGCATCCATCATCTCTAAAACACCACATTATTCCAACATAATCTCATCCACTCCCCATCCATATTATAACAACATTGAACAACAACAACAACATAATCATGTCTCATGTATTTATGAGGAGCCTAATGTGGGCAATGACATATGATCTAAGGGTGTGTTTGGTTGACAAATTTAGCTATCAGGAATGGGTATCAAAATCATTGTCGTTATTGTTTGGTTGACAGATTTTTAGAACACTACTATGTGTTTTGATTACCCCATTAATTGTAAAATCCATTCCCTAATAAAATAAGGGTTTCATTTACCTTTCTCCTCCGCTTCCCCAACTATTAATAATCATTCACATTCCACCCTACTACCAAACATGCAAAATACTTTCACCAAAATCCATTACCATTACCAAGTATTTGATACTCATTCTGATTCTGATTCCCATGTGCGAACCAAACAAACCCTAGAATCCTAACAGTCGAAAGTAAGAATTATACCTAATGTAGTAGGCTCCTTGTGCAGTTGTGGGCACCATGCGTTTGTTCTCAGCTCCCACCTAATGGGTCATTGAGTCACCGTAATTTACTATTCCACTGTCTTATTGGGTTGAGGTATGTGATTTTGGGAGGAAGGAATTTCGTTTTTTGGGTGCAATATATGTACAATGTACTTACTACAGCTTGGGAACTCACCACTTTCATTATTTCACCTTTTTTCTCCCTTCCATGAAGCAGCCTTTAGACTTTATGAATTGCATTTGCATATGTATGTATGTGTGTAGTGGGTTCTTGAAAGTGACCAAACGTGTCTCTGGCCTTTCCTTTTTCTTTACTCGTCATTACTCCACTTAACCTTTTTATTATTCCCCGTGGTAAAAATAAAATAAAATAAAAAATAATTCTTGCATAGTTTAAATCAGATCAATAATTCAAGGTTACTCTAAAAATCTTGTTTTAACAAAGTGAAAGTTGATTAGAGGTGATAAAGGCTTATTTTTCACAAAATACAGTGTATAAATATGAATAAAAATTGAGGACTAATTGGACAAATTATGCTTTAATTCCCCAACTCCTTTAAACAGAGATTTAAAATTAATCTAACATAAGTTGATAAACCTAATATATCAAAATTTAAAAATAAAAAAGATTCTTTTTAACTTTTTAACATGGATTCCTTAAAAAAAATCAAAAAAACAAAACAAATCAAAAAAACTTTTGCCTTAATGATGAGTGACCCGCAGTAAATTTGACTCAAATAATTAGCAAGCGTTTACTCCTTTAACCTTTTGATTTCACCTTCCCCACTTTGTTTTCAAATTAGAAAAATATACCAGTAAACATATTTTTATTATTTTTTTTATTGTAAAAATCAACCATTAGTATTGTGAAAATGAGTATACTCTAGTGTTTCATTGATGAACCTTCGGTGCTCTATTAATGAATCTATTTGAAATCCATCATTATAATGTAGTTGCATTACAATTGTGAAAATAAATCTGGAATATTTTGTAAATGAAATTGTATTATTGTGAAAATTAGCTTGTTGTGCTTGCTTAATGAACCTACTTAATGCAAAGTCGGATCCAGAAATTTTGTTTAGTAAGAGGAAAAAAGTAAAAATACTTATGATAAAATATGAAATGGTTGAAATAAAGTGTATATCATCTTTATTAATATGATATTCATAAATACTTTATGAAAAAACATACCAATATGGGTACCATTTAGACTATCTTAATTAGAGAGTTTTTTTACTGATATGTTATTTGAGTAATGCTATCCACCCGTCCAATCTTCCTTTCTTAGATGGCATTTTCTAATTGGACAATTAACTTTCTTTGATGGGTTACCTAAATTATGGACACCAATGATTTTAAGCAACATCATGGGAGAAATATAGGAAAATTTTGGAGGGGAAACATGTTTTTTATACGTTAGTTTTATATGTAAAAACAATTAAAATAAAATATTGTCCATGATATAACTTTATCTGTTGGATTCTTTTTCACATGATCCAGATTCCAGTCCATGCATGTGGGTTATTGCATGAAAAGTCAGTCCAGAAATGTAAATGCAATTCTATTAAAGAAGCCCAGATATGTGAAGTCCAAAAAAATACAATTATTACTTGGAGTTTTCAATCTTTTGGCAGATTTGGGTATGGGTGATAAAAACTGTAAGGCCCCCAAATCAGTAGTTTTGAGTGATACCCCTTTGAGTTTTGACCGGTTAGAAAGCCCAAATCTTCTCATTTTAATAGTTATACCATGGACCTGAGTCCACCTTGTATGATAGGGCAAATTATTGCATGGACCATGGTCCACACAGCTGTGTGGACCAAAAATAAAAAGTACATTATTTTTGTACTGTACTATCAAATAATGTACCTTCAATGCAAAAATAATGTACCATAAAATAATGTACCTACAGTACAAAAATAATGTACCTTCAGTACAAAAATAATGTACCTTTTATTTTTGGTCCACACAGCTGTGTGGACCATTGTCCATGCAATAATGATTGGTATGATAGACCTGTCACAATTTACATGCTAAATGTTCACAATTTAAATTGTTTGTGAATACTTAGTTGTGAACATTCAATATGTCAATTGTGTATTTTAGGTTCGAGTCTACAAAATAATTTGCCTTCTAATTTCAATCGTCATATTTTGAATTAGGAACTATTATACCATGGATTAGGGTCCTTGCAAGGTGGCCTTTATCCTAAACGATATTGAATCGTGTATTTTTAGTATTGAAATTGACAACTTTTAGAATTTAAATTGTGTTCCTTTTTTAGCATCGATTAGTGCAATGGACAAGCAAGCAAGCAACACTTGGACAGAGTGTACTGGGCGCTGGAAGCATCAGATATGTTTTCTACCAACTCTGCTTATCACTTGATTAATGGAGTAGGAGAGGTTGTTTTTATATTTGATTATTAAATAGTTATCTTTTCTTAATGTTAGGTAGAGCCATTTAATTCACAATAGTCAACTAATAAAAAATAATTTTATTTACACATTAGAAAGTGCACATTAAGAGGAGAAAATAACATTACTCATATAAATATAAATAATAAATGTGTAATTCAATTAATAGTTTAGATTTTTAGCCAATACATTACACATTTTTCAATTTAATAAAATTGAAAAAAATATTTGGTAAATTAATTATTAAGTTTTATTTGTTGTATTATATTATACAATCAAACAATTACTTAATATTTTTATTTGAATGTAAATTCTATAATATTTTTTTAAAAAAGTATCTCCCATTATTAAAAAAAAAAAACAAACAATAATTTAGAATGTGTTTACTAATTGGAGAAATTTTTTATTTTCTAAAAAATAATAGAGAATTTGAAATAAACCGTGGTCACTCATGAAAGTGATGAGCAATTTTTCGGGGTTCTGGAAATCATGAATGAGGAACATCATAATGATCCACCGCACCCTCTAGTCGACTCCATGGACGAGGACCCCTCCTCTGGTGACACTCGGGACCCCATTTGCACCTCCAAGGAGGATGTAATGGAGGTCTAAGTTCTTGTTGTTGTGCCTTTTGCTACTTTACTGTTTGTGTGTTCTTCCTTTTGGTCTTCCCGTGTTTTGCTATTTTGTCTTTTTCCCATGTCGATCGTTTGTTGGAATTGCCAAGGGGCAGCGTCTAAGGCCTTCCTTAGAGCTGCCAAGAACATTGTTACCACCCACAACCCCACCATGGTCTGCCTTGTGGAACCAAAAATTTATGGTTCTCATGCTGATGCAATCTGTCGAAAATTGAACTTTGACAAATGGATGAGAATAGAAGCTATAGGATTCAGTGGAGGAATTTGGGTCATGTGGAGAAACACTTGGAAAGTACAAATCTTGTTCACCCATCCCCAGTTTGCATTAATGCATGTGAGTGATAATAAGCATAGACAATGGACGATTGCTTGTGTATATGGGAGCCCGTCAACCAGTCTTCGTAACAAGCTGTGGGAGGACCTTGGGAGGGAACAACGAGATATTGTCGGCCCATGGATCGCTATAGGAGACTTTAACTCTGTTACATGTGTAGAAGAAGTGAGTAACCCCACCACTTTCACGGAGAAAAGATGCAGGAGATTCAATGAGTGGCTTGGAAAAGAAGGACTTATTGATATTGGCTTCTCTGGACCCAAATTCACGTGGACAAGAGGCAATAATACTGAGAGCTTCAGGGGCGCTAGATTAGACAGAGCTGTGTGCTCGTTGGAATGGATCGACCTTTTCCCAGGCACGCAGGTTAATCATTTGACCACTTCACATTCGGATCATCTCCCTCTTTGTATCAGGTTGGAGAATAGAAAAAGAAAACACTCTCATAGAGGCTTCATGTTTCACGCTGCATGGACACTTCATGAGAAATTTGAGAGAATTATCAAAGACACTTGGAAAGTGGATAAGGATCTCAAGAGCAACCTAGAGGAAACTGCAATAGCTCTCATTAAGTGGAACAAAAATGAGCTTGGCACAACAAGAAATCGAAAGAGAAGAATTGAGGCAAGGTTGGAAGGAATTAAAAAAGCCATGAGCAAATCAAGAAGCAATGGTCTCATCAAGCTGGAGTCTAAACTAAGAAAAGAGTTGGATGTGGTCCTACATGAAGAAGAGCTGTATTGGTACCAAAGATCTAGAGAGCAATGGATCACTTCAGGAGACCGTAACACCAAATTTTACCATTTAGCAACCAAGGTTAAAAGATCGCGTAACTCTTGCAGAAGTCTTATCAATGATGAAGGAGAGAGGATCTATGATGAGGATGGGCTAAAGAACTTGGTAAAAAAATTTTATGTCAACCTCTTTACTAAAGACGAACACCAAGAACATGAGTTGTGCCCCAAAAATGCTTTCCCCAGACTTAGTGAGCAGGATTGGGCTAACATGAACACAGATTGCACTGAGGAGGAAGTCAAAAAGGCCCTCTTTGAGATGGAACCTTATAAAGCACCGGGATCGGACGGCTTCCACGCTGCTTTCTATCAAAAAATGTGGAAAGTGGTGGGAATTAATCTCACTAATCAAACGAGGGATTTCCTTAAACAAGGCATCTTGCCGGCTGGGCTCAATGACACTCTAATTGCATTGATCCCTAAAAACAAAAATCCGGAATGCATTAGCCAATTTCGCCCCATTAGCCTCTGCAATGTGTCCTACAAGGTCATCACCAAAGTTATTCTCAATAAATCCAAAGACATTCTAAGGAAAGTCATTGGCCCTGAACAAAGTAGTTTCGTCCCCGGCAGACAAATCACTGATAACATTGTGATATTCCAAGAGACCATCCATTCTATGAGAAAGAAAACGGGAAATAAGGCCCAAATGATTATAAAAATTGACCTTCAAAAAGCGTATGACCGGATTTCTTGGAACTTCATCAAGGAAACTCTTGAGGAAGCTGGCTTCACTCTGGAGTGGAAGGAAATATTCATGAAATGCATCGAGATAACAAGACTGACAATCCTGTGGAATGGAGAACAACTTGATTGGATTGTCCCGGAGAGGGGTATAAGACAATGGGACTCCATATCACCCTATATATTTGTGCTATGTATGGAGAGACTTGGCCATTTGATCAAGGAAGTAACTGCTGAGGGAGCTTGGAAAGGAATTCGTATCTCGAGGTATGGCCCTACTCTCACACATCTCTTCTTTACTGACGACTTGGTTTTATTTGCAGAGGCAACAGAAGAACAAGCTGATGTTATAAACAAATGCTTGGAGAGGTTTTGCAAGGCTTCTGGACAGCAAATTAACCTCCAGAAATCCCAAGTATTCTTTTCCAAAAACATAAGCAATGAGGTGGCAAGCAGAGTCTCAAATAGGTTGGGAATCAATCAAACTTCAAACCTTGGTAAATATTTGGGAGTTCCAACCATCCATGGTAGGATCTCCAAATCTTATTTTCTACAGATCATAGAGCGCATCAACGACAGGTTGGAGGGGTGGAAGGCAAAGACACTATCCTTCGCTGGAAGAAGAATCCTTGCTCAGTCTGTACTAAACACCATCCCTTATTACAGCATGCAAACTACCTGGTTTCCTATGGGTGTTTGCGAGGAAATTGAACGGAAAATCAGGAATTTTCTTTGGAACGGAGGGAGGGGTGACAACGGTATCCATTTGGTCAATTGGAACACAATAACCAAATGTAAGGAGAAAGGTGGTTTGGGCATCCGACGAATACGGGAAATGAATATGGCTTTTATGGCTAAGATGGGGTGGAGACTACAAAACGAAGAGGGCAACTTATGGGCAGAAATCCTTACCAAAAAGTATATTGGGCAAAATTCTACGACAACCGTTTGGAGGGAAAAGCAGGGGTGTTCGAATTTGTGGAAAGGAATTGTTAGGAATTGCAGTTTAATTAATCAAGGCGGTGGAAACGCGAATAGTGACTTTCATAGTAATAGCTTGGACCTTAGGAATGGTAACGAGCCCAACAGAAAATTCTCCATCGCAAGAGCTTATGAGGACGCGATCAACGATGAGGAAACTCCTAATGACAATGATTGGGTGACAATTTGGAAACTTAAGATTCCCAACAGAATCTGTGCGTTTCTTTGGCTCTTGAAACACAACAGAATTATGACAAACGTTGAAAGATGCAGAAGGGGGTTTACAATGCATGACATGTGTGATGTTTGTTGTGAAGGAAGATAAGATAACAATCATATCTTCAGAGTTTGCAGAGCTGCGGAAAACATTTGGAGAGCTTTCATCCCGAGAAGCGAAAGACAACGCTTGGATAGAATGAACTTTGAGGAATGGTTGTCAACTAATCTTCGCGGAAAGGTGGAGTCTAGAACAAGAAGAGACTGGAGCACAACTTTTGCAATTATCATGTGGTGGTTATGGAAGTGGCGTAACGAGGTGGTCTTTCGTGATCATCACTGGGAGTTACAACAAAAGATCGATTGGCTTAGAGAGCAAGAAATGGAGACCAGAAGAGCTTTTGCAAAATCAATTCAACTAGGAAGCATTCAAGGAAACCTTGTCGACAGAAAGATCAAATGGCAAAGACAAACTAATTCCACAATTGTGCTCAATGTTGATGGTGCCTTTACAGGAAATCACTCGACTGCTGGAGGAGGTGCGGTTCTTAGAGACCATAAAGGAAACTGGATGGAAGGCTGCTCTTTTTCTCTTCACGCCAGTAACCCACTAGAGGCTGAGCTCACTGCACTTTATCTAGCCTTGCAATGGACAACAACTAAAGGAATCCTCGACATGGAGATTCAAAGTGACAGTAAGGAGTTGACCAAGTGTCTTAATGAGAACAGTCGGGGAGGGAACAACATGGGGCAGTTGGGGATTAAATGCAGAGATCTCATCCGGAAAAGTGGTAATTCTTCTCTGGTGTATATATTCCGTGAACAAAACACTGTTGCAGATTATTTAGCAAAGCATGGGTGCAATTCTAGAGAGATCATGACCCTTTTTGTTTCAACCCCTCCCGGATGCATTAACTTTGTGTATAACGATCAACTAGGGGCTGTTTGCGATCGCCTCATTCTTGAGACGGTGTAAGCTGTTTTGTTTATGAGACTCAGCCTGGGGTTTCCCCCTCCATATTGTATTGCAAAAAAAAAAAAAAGAAATAAGGTTGTCATCATCGCTGTAAGTCTGTAACTCTGTAAGGTAGTTTGATACTTGCAAGGTGAGGTAGCATTTTTTTTTTTAAATTACTTGACTTGCAAGGTTTCTGCTGCTAAAAGCTTGCAAAGCCTTTCAAAAGGTTGTCATCATTGACTTTTTTTTGTTTTGTTTTGTTTTTTTTTTAATTAATTAATTACTATTTTGTAATTATATTTTAATATATATAATGCGAAAGTTAGATAACTTTTGAAAGTTATAGAGTATTGCAAGTATATAGAAAAAAAAAAAGAATTAAGGGAATTGTAAATTTAATGATGTAGAAGTATCGCCTATTTTTTAAAGTGAGAGAGTAATATTGCATGTATAAAGATAACCTAAAAGTGCCAACTACAATAATTTAATATAGTATAGCGTCATCTCTGTTATTATTTCAAATGGGTGGTCACATGATTGAACACGGTAAGGGATAGCCTAACCGTGCTTAGTAAGTGCATTTTAGAAAAAAAAAAAAGTAGTTAAAGAATTGACTTAAATGTAGTTGTTTCATGAAAGTTGATACACTATAATTTTAATATGTTGCTCTTAAAAATGTCAAATTTTGAGTTGCAAATCTTGGAGGGAATTACTAATTAGTTTATAATTTTTTAATATCTACCTTTTTGTTTTAAAAGTAGTTAGAATTACAAAGAGTTATCAAAAATTAAATTAAATTGTACACAAAAATAAAGTGGGAAGGAAATGGGGTATCAGCACCAAATTAAACCACATTTTATTTTTAGAAGCATTTAATTAAATTGGTCACAAAATAAAGTTGGAACAGAGAAGTAGCATGAACACCAAATTTAAAGTTGAAACGTAGTCAAGCTAAGCTCATTAAATAAATACACATTTATGAGACGGATGAATTCATACTTGTAATTTTATTGACATTGAAAATATTATTTTAATTTGGTGAGAGGGGTTTAAAGAGCCAACTCCAACACTCTTTGTTTAATAAGAATTTGAAGTGTGAAATTAGATGCTATACAAATATAAGAAAATTTTTTTTTTGAATACAACTGACCCCAATTTCAATATCTCCTCCATTGAGGCTCGAACTCATGACCTTTCATTTGAGGGAGGCCACTACATGCCATTTGAGCACAAGGTGTTTGGCCAAATATAAGAAAATATAATTGTGTCTTTGTTACTGTCAAAAAAATTAAAGCTTAGAATACTGTCAAGAGTTACTTTGCATTTTCTCACAATTTTTAGCTATATATTTTACGTAGCGATAAACGCTTAGTTCTGACATATTTATACTGCGAGAGTATATACTCTTGTTTGTATATTAGTTAGAAAAGAATACATAAATAAGTGTGTCACTTTTGAAATTAGTGATCAATTAATATGTTAAAGTGTAAGAAATAAATAATGTAAATAATGTAATAGAACTATAGGAAAATAGAAATTAAATACTTGTCTTGCTTATCTATGAACCCCAACACCCTTCAATACTTAGATTCCCCTCCCCCTCTCCCTCCCCAACTCGCCAACCCCATATTTGCTACAAATTTAAAGAAGCTATTCTATGGTCCTCTATCAATACGTACCTATCACTTTCCTCCCCACTCCCATTAATTGTCACATTAATTTTTTCATGACACCCATTAATTGTCATATTAATTTTTTCATGACATTGTGCATCTTGTTCAACATTAGAAGTATACCCAATGCCAGCAAACTCCACAATTCAATCTACATAGTTATATATATATATATATGAGTCATTTCCATTTTTGGTCCTACTGTTATTGGAGCATTGCCAATTTTAGTCCACTTCATTAAGTTTTACCACATTGTGACCAGTCTTATTTAGGCATTGCCACTTTTAGTCCACCGTTAAAATTTTCGTCAAATTGCCGTCCAAAATAGGGGTATTTTTGGTCTTTTCATTCTTTGGTCATCTCCTTGACCCTTTGCAGTGGTTTTCCTTACACATTTTCATCCATTGAAGAGGTCCGGCGAAAGCCATGTGAGCCACATTACAAAGCCATGGCTTTCGTCGGACCTCTTCATTGGATGAAAATCTGTAAGGAAAACCACTACAAAGGGTAAATGAGATGATCAAAGCAAGAAAAGATCAAAATACCCCTGTTTTAGACGGTTATTTGACGAAAATTTTAACGGTGGACTAAAAGTGACAATGACTAAATAAGACTAGCCGCAATGTGGCAAAAATTAATGAAGTGGACTAAAATTGGCAATGCTCCAATAACAGTAGGACCAAAAATGGAAATGACTCTATATATATATATATATATATATATATAAGTCATCTTTCCTAAATTATTTCATTAACTTTATAATAATGCACTATCATATAACCTTCCTAACTCATCATCAAAATCGATCTCTATATCTAATTCTACAATTTCACCCTAGTTTCCCATTGTAACCCATATCTTATAATTTTCATTTTGACTTCTTTTTTTTTAATACTCCTAACTCTATTACAATGCAATATCTGATCATAACTACTAAAAAATAATAATACCAAATAACATGAAATACATTCATTTTCTTTAGATTGTTTCAAATTTTTGTTAGATGATTCTTATTTTTTCAAAAATTTATTTATAGTTCCTCTTTGTGATTCTATTAGCTGCTCTACCTTGGTTTTTTTTTTCCACCTCCAAATAAATATTTTTTAGGTAATATTATATAAAACAATTTTAAAATTTGTATATAAGAAAAGAACAAAAGCACTTGAATATTTTTAAAAAGTTCTCCTCAGTCTTCTGTTGTATCACAAACAGCTACACAACCATGATTTTTTGTTCTTTTCTTTTACATATTTGCATTACTCGTTAGAAGATTATAGATTTATAGCCCTAAATCCCTAATGTGTGTAGTATGCCTGTGTGCAGTGTTGCCGAGAAAATAAAGACAGAACAAATTACAAATAAAATAAAACTTACAAAAAATAAAAGTTACAAAGTTACAACGGACAATGGGGCCCAAACCGGCAAACAAAAGAACAATTGTTCATCGTCCACGAAGATGCGAGGATGTATCGAATTGGGAAAAGTTTTTATTGAAGAAGACAAATGGGAAAAATTTTTGTTGAAGAAGACAAATGGGTTAGCCGGTTAAGGTGTTGATTCTAATAGACAGTTCTATTTCTAAATTTATTTAATTAAGTATATATATATATATATATCTAATAGATAATTAAGTGTCGCGTGTCGATTCTATTTCTAAATTTATTTAATTAAGTATCGATTCCAGCTTTCTGCAGACCCATCTATTCTTAACTTTTTGTTTTCTAATATAATTATAACACTAATTTTTTGTTTTGTAATATAAATATAACACAGTATAATATATATGTGTACATATACATATATATGAATGGCCCCTTCTAGCATGGGGCCCTGGGCGGTCGCCCATCCCGCCCGTGCTCAGGACCGACCCTGATCATAAAGATAACTCCAAATTTGGTACTTCATATATATATAAACTAAATGCTAACAGAATATATCTCCTCCAAAATATGAGAGTGTTGGGGGAAAATTTTGAATGCCAAGTTCAGCATCATGGTATCAGTGTACATTCGAAATGTGACGCTAATCGTTATGCATGTGGGTATATATATATATATATATATATATATATATGTATATATATATATATATATATAATTGTGTATATGCTATTTATTATTTATAGTTTTTGTTGTTGTAGTAAACTCTTGATCTTGACATTTAATATTAGAGCAAATTACATGTAGGTTTAAATCTCCTAAAAAGCTAAGTTCAATATCATGTTGCCACAAGTAAAGACAACCAAGACTGATTTACCTTTTGTAGTTCTTTGCAGTTAGAGTTAGAAAGTGAAATTTACCTAGTGTATACCCTCGAATAGTAATTTCACATTTCTCTCCTAGTTCAAAAAAACAAATCATTTTAAATTTTCGCAAACTTCAATAATTCTCATAGAAATTAGTTTTAATTTATCGCTAACATTTTAACAATACATACTCAATTATTACTTTTTAAAAATCGTACCACCTAATTCCTAATTTCTCACAGAAAATGTCAAAGCAAGCTCACCACAAATTGAAATTGTTATCTCAAAAAGACAATTAACTATGAATTGTCCATCACTGGAGAATTGATTTTGACATGTTGGAGAACAAGAAGGGCGATCATTGGCTCCATTTTTATCTCCATGTTTACTCCAAAGTTGCCACCATATATGTCTAACTAACCTAAAACAGTAAAACCTAACTCCATTTTGCCTATGAAGATTGGATTGAGAAAAGAAGTCAAACAAGTTGTATGAAAGGAGACACAGCACTTAAAACCAATTTGTTGGGTCCTAATAGATTTGTTGATAAACCTAGTTTACATGGATCCTCTAGTTTGCCTTGAACTAGTACATTAGAGATATTATATATTATATTGTCGAATGTATTTGATTTTTCTTCATTGGCACTTAGCCTAATAGTGGATCTCTAATATCTTCCCAAACTTAATAATGTTTGGGTCATTTTACTAAATAATGTTGGAACTTGGGAGTATAATAAATTTTTGGGAGGATATATATTTGGGTGTGAAGTGTTGGGTCATTATATAACTTTGATTTATTTATTTATTAAAGAAAAAATGGTCAAAAAGACCCTTAAACTTTACTTGAAAAGTCAATTAGTTACCTAAATTTTAAAAGGGTTCAATTAAACCATTTAACATTTTATTTTTGTGCAATGAAGTCCAAAATCAGGTTAGTGACCTGTAATAGCAAGTCACTAGAGTTTAGGCATAAAAAATTGGCCGCCAGCGAAAGGCGCTGGTCGCCGGAGAAGATGACTGGCGACCAAAATTGGTCGCCTCTCCGATCATTTGTCATATTATGGAGTAAAAGCGAGGGAGTAGAATTTTAGAGTATATGTGGTAGAACTCTTGATATAATTAAGTAGGGTAAATTTCATTTTTTTTGTCTTAGATTTATAGGTGATATTTCACAATTTTTTTTAAGACATTCCATGTTGGTCCTACTATTATTATGGCTTACCATTTCGTGGACGAGGTGAAAAGGCTTTGAATATATGAGCATTTTAGTCTATTCAGTTTTAAATGTTAATTTATGTTTTTGGTCTTAGATTTATATGTGACATTCTACTGCTACGGAGGCTCGAGTTGTAGAGAATTTTCTGCGGAGGCGCAGATTGCATTTGAAGAAGACATGAGATTCTAGCATTGAATTAGAAATTTTTTCAAAAATAAAAATAAAAAATAAAAATATAAGGGGTGAACCCACTTTGTATTTAAAAAATGAAATGTCATCTATTTAACGTCATTTAAGCAGGTTTGTTGACAAAGGATAAAAAATGGTCATGCCACAATAATACTAGGATCAACCGGGAATGTTCTAAAAAAAAAAGAAAGTGAAATGATGCTAATAAATCTATGACAAAAAGTGTAATTAACTTGAATTAAGTACACCAAGGACCTTGTGGTCTAGTGGCATTAAATCCTTCCCTTTATACGAGAGGTGGTGGGTTTGAGCCTCAATGGAGGCAATACTGATTCTTGTGCTTCAATAGATTGAGGAAGTAGTTATGAACAAATACTGCCGTACTTTGTACTTGATATCATATATTAAAAAAATTGGTTGATTTTGTGTAATAATTTTTAGTGAAAATATAATATTTTTAATAAAAAATTAAATAGTATTACATGCCAATTATTATGTAGTATGATACACATTTATTACCTTTCTGATGTGGTAAATATTGACGTTCCCACAAATATGTATATATAATATGTTAAACCCCTTACACATAGTCTCAGATCGTTTACAAGTTAGTCTAAGTTTTGGAGTTCGAGAAATAGGGACATGGGAGAGAGTATCCCGAGCTAAACATAAAAATATGAATGATATCAAAAATTCTTTCATTTCGCATTTAATGTGGTATTTATAGGAGGACAAAAGAGAACACATGCCAATCCTTCGGCATGTAGGACACGTGGGGCTCATGCACAACAGCACAAGGTCAGGTCGATGGCACTACCAATTCCTCCGCGTGCCCTGAGGTTCCAGACTTTCTTGTTTATAGTTCAGCCATGTCTAACCACGAAAATAAGGCTTAATTCACCAAGTGGGTGAGGTTTGATAGTCTGTCCCGACCTGAGATGGGTCGGTCCAACAGAGGAGCGAGTACTGCTACAGGATAGGTCCCGGCCGATCCTTCTACCAGGTCGGTTCAAGGGCTCTGAGGTCGGTTTGTGCTCGAGAAAACTCCCTCTCACCGATTTGTTTAGGTACCAAGTTTGGGCATACGTGTATCGAGGTCAGAGAATATTCCTTATCACTTTCTAAATGGGTGATCACAAGATCAAATTCCGAAGCATTGGTTATTTGGATTGAATTGTTGAAATTAGAATTTTTGACAAGTATTTGTGAAAAAAAAATAAAAAAAATCCAAGTTATTGGTGAGGCAAAGTTGTACTGAAACGGATTGAAATAAGGATGGCAGCAGTATCCGTATCCGCAAGTGCAAGTGGTGTGTCCTCTGTCCTCGTGATACAGACGCCGTGTTGAGTGTACACAACAAAGCAGCGCGCCAACCCAACCACTCTCACCCTCCTCATCCTCATCACCTTCCTCCTAACACACCTTTCTTCCACTGCCCAATGCTCTTTTCATTCCTCTCCCTCCCACATTCCGTTTCCTTTCCCCAGGAATCTTTTGTCGCCGCAACGTTTTTCTCCCTTGATTCAAACTCACGCTTTCTTTTTTTTTTTTCTGATTTTGTGCGCCAGAAGATGAATGGTGCGGTGCTTTCCCAATAGAATTATTCAACCTGCCGTTTGGGTTTCCAGGTGCGGTTAACAAAACCTGATGTTGGGTATGATTCTTCTTGGCATTCTTGATATCCGATCTGGGTTTTCGGAATCTGATTTCTTGGGGATTTTATCACTCGCAAGTTTTCGCCTTTGATTTGGGAGGAATGGGTTTTGGGGATAGTAACTGCACTTGTATTTTCCCCTTCAAATTTCCCCTTTTCTTGTTGTCTTTGAGTTGGGCTTTGCATAGTGTGGCTAAGAGACTGAGATGAATGTGTTCTAACTTGTAGGATTAGATTGAATGGTATAATGCAGTTAGCAAGCTCATTGGTCATTGCATTTTGTTGTATGTTTCCAGGACCTTGCCTCACAGTAGAGGTGTAGTCATCTTTTAGCAGAGAATCAGTTTCATGGTCCCCTGCTATTCATAATGACAGTTGCTAGAAGGACTGCCATGGCTTTCAAGACATATCAGAACCATGCTGAGACATTGGTTAAGAACTATGTGCTCTCTGATCCTTTTATTCCATACACTTCTGTACTTGGTGGCATGTTTGCTTGCAAAATGGTATGTTCAATTGCTGTTCCTTGTTTATTTTTCGCAAGTTTCTGCATAGTGTTGTGAAATTGCTGGCATTTTTGAATGAAATTTTTGGAATGTAACTGGCCAAATGACTCGAGATCCGGTATTTTCCACCTTACAATTGCTATGGCCTCTCACAGGTCTATGATCTATCTCAATTGATCAGTACATTTTACTTCAGGAGTTACATTACCCTTACAAAAATTCAACGGACTGAATGGAACAACCGGTAAGTTTGGTTTCAATTCTGTGTTCTGAATGATTTTTTGTGAGCCAGATAATGTATTCATGTTCATAATTATTCTTTTGCAGTGCCATCTCAACCATCCATGCCATCTTCATTTCGATTATGTCTTTGTACTTTGTCTTCTGGTCCGATCTTTTCTCGGAAAACTATCCAGCTGGCCTTCTGACTTTTCGAAATTCATCAATGTCAACCTTTACATTAGGGGTAATCATTGCTTAACATTATTGAATTCCCTCTGTTAATTCTGGTTTTGAATTTTCATTTGATGGAATGTTGTGATTTTTAGTGAATTTGGTTGCATTAGACGCACATGCTTGCATTAGACAATGCAATATACATTTGGTTGTATATTTAATTATTTATATTTATTTGTATTGCATTCATAAAATCTTTTTAGGAATAAAGATGGAACGGTGTTTGGGAAATGACAAAAAAGTTCGAGATTGTTGGAGAATGTGGGGATGCCTTTAAGTTCCATATGTGCAAAAGAAACATATGAAGATTGAACAATAGTCTTAACTTAATTGGGTTGAAAGTAGTGTCAAGAAGAGTGCAATGATATGATGTAGATCATGTGAACAGGGAATAATTCTCTCATATGCTCAACACATTTTAGGCTTATTCTTTGAGAGAAGGTTGGGCTTTACGCATAGATCTTTAGAGGTTAAAAAGATATATACACATATATGCAGCTTCTTCCCATGCACGTTGCCCCTGTAAAGGAACTATAAACTCTAAAAGACGAGATACTGAGCAGCCTTTCAGGTTCTCTTGCGTTCACAATTGATACGTTGAGTAAAATTATATCGGGTAGATATCTCTCAGCTAGGCAAGGGTTTACTTTGAAAGTTAACATAATCATATTGATATGTCATATTAGTTCCATTCAACTTAATAAATACCTAATCAAAGTCCGAGTCATAAAGTCATTGCATATTTCTGAAAGTTCTCTTTGTGATTATTTGCTTGCTGATTTTCTGTAAGTTACTCATTTCTTGACTCGTGTATTTTCATCTAGCTTATGAATTTCTATAACTTTTTTGTCAGATCTCTATTGGGTACTTTATTGCAGATCTTGGAATGATTTGCTGGCTTTATCCTGCTCTAGGTGGAATAGAGTATGTAAGTATACTTTTGAAGATGGCGATGAAATTGATGCTTATCATATTAAGATTTATGAAATGTTCGTTCAAATTTTATAGATAAATATTGTCGGATATGCTTCTGCATATCATATATGTAGCTGTTGGTTTTCAGGTTCTTCATCACGCCCTTTCAGGAATTGCTGTAGCATATTCCATGTTTACTGGAGAAGGGCAACTTTATACTTTCATGGTGCTCATATCCGAGTTAACGACTCCAGAGATCAACATGAGATGGTAGTTCCCCACAGAGAAAAATGTTTACCGGTAACACACTCAAAGCATGTTTTTAAATTCTCGGGTTCGTTGCAGGTATCTTGACACGGCTGGATTGAAGAGATCGAGTGCATATGTGATCAATGGTGTTGTGATTTTTATTGCTTGGTTGGTGAGTCATCTAACCATGACCTGACCTTATTCGTGAAAATAGAGGACCTTAAATCTAACTATATTATTTCATTATTCTCACTAAGATTTCGAACATCGAAATGCAGGTTGCCAGAATTCTGTTGTTTGTTTACATGTTCTATCATGTATATGTCCACTATGATGAGGTAATTTTCTGAATTACCGAAATTCTGAAATATAGAGTTGATGAAAGAAACATACAAGAAGAAAGTCTAGTTTACGTTAGGTGCTTATAACAATACAGAACTCCTTATGATACGTGTAAAGTATTCTTCTATCCCGTGTCAAAGATAAGCATTTGTTACGGGAGAAAACTCCACATGGAAAACGAGAAATAAGTAGGCTATAATATTGTAGATTTTGAACATTTTGTTATGAGGGAAAGACACAAAGACGGGAATTTAGGATAACAGATACCTGTTTTTTGTGATAAATCTCTAGTAATAGTACGGTGCCCTTTACATCAAATGCAGGTGATGCAAATGCACCCCTTTGGATCTCTCTTGGTATTTGTAGTGCCCGCAATCCTTGGCGTAATGAACCTGGTGTGGTTTGGGAAGATCGTTAAGGGATTGAAGAAGACGTTGGCAAAGACGCAGTAAATGAACTCCTTAGTACGATTTCTTCTTCACCCCCACCCCATGTTAATACAATTTCCTATTGTACAAAATACAAACTGGTTGGCAGATACCGAGAGAGAAGTAGATTGGACTCTCGAGAAAATGACTGAAATATATGGAGGAGACTAAACACTAGGATAGCGATTCTACTTAACTGTCAAAAGGAAAAGAAAAAAACGCGATTGTGTTGTCTGTTAAGAAGGCGGTGTGTAAAACCGGGGGGTTTCAAGAGAATCTGAGAATGGTTTCTTTCACAGTGCACTTATTTTGTGTAAAGGAAAGCTGCACAGGAAAGAGGAGGAAATTGCAGTGGACAAGATTTATGTATGTAGTTTTGTCCATACATTTGAAGCTTATGTTGTCTTGAAATCAATTGTGTTGGAATGGATCTGTTGAATACTGAATCTGATAGTATAATTCTACTCTTTCAACCAAGTGCCATTTTCTTCTTTTCATTTTTAGTCAAGTTTAAATTTTACACCATTCTTTGTTTAAACCAACCCATCAATTATTATTGCATGAACCATGGTCCAAACAGTTGTGTGGACCATGAGTAAAAGATATATTTTAATATAAGTACATTATTTGTGTACGGAAGGTATATTATTCAAAAGTATATTTTTTAAGTATTGAAAATACATTATTTTGTATATTATCATATAATGGACATTTAGTATATTATAAATGTAGTTATTATATGGATCTCGATATATATTTTATAATAATATTGCATTAACTTTCAAAGCTCCCTTAATTAATTTTTTTTTAGATTTTTTTGTATTATTTTTTTGCTTGTTGGTATACAAAAAAAAAAAAATAGTACTCAAATAATAAAAATAAATATAAAATTTGGTATATCCAAACAAACTCAAAATAATTCTACTTAAACCAAAAACATTTGAATTAATATTTTATTGAGTTCTCAACATTTTGGTTCTTCAATTGTTTTCTAAGTGTCCAAATTAAAGAACAAAAGTATCTCCTCTGCATAATGGAGATTATCTCCTAGTTTGGAAAACTAATGCTACAACGAACCCTCAATTGACAAGAATGAAAAAATTTACCTAATACACACATTCAAATAGTGACTGCAAGTTTCTCTTGTCATTCAAAAAATAATTAATTCATTAATTAATATTTATCATATCTTTTCCAAAAATGTTAAAATGGTTGACACAAATTTAAGGACAGTAAAAAATAAATTTTGTATAATGTTAAAATGGTTGACACAAATGTTACTTTTTACTTAATAAATTTTTAATATGATATGATGACAAGGTAGAAAGTAGATGACTATTATTATTATTATTATTATTATTATTATTATTATTATTATTATTAATTTAAGATATATGCACTCAAAAATATGAACAATTATATTTTGAGACATGCAAGTAATTTTTTTTTTTTTTCAAAACACGCATCTTTGTGACTATAATTCTATTATAAATTATTGAAATTAGTCACATCTATCTGTAAAAGTAATGTATTCATTTCACTAATATATTATGATGAGTCTGAGTCAGCTAATTTGCTGATCTACAACACATCCATAATAATTTCATTTATTAACTTAAAGCAAGATTAATTTAAAAAGAAAATATAAACAAAATAGATTTTTGTGTTCAATAAATTAAAGCCCATATATATATATATATATATATATATATATAGTCCTACTTCACATGCTGCTTGGTGAGATATGAAGATCCAAATACAAAGAGAGACAAAAGTAAGTGCTGGCAGTTAAGTATATATATATGACTTTTATTTGATGGTTTCACTCCAATAAGATTAGAATATAATATACATCCTGTTAGGGCAAAAGTTAATGTCACTAATTCCCAAGAAAAAACATTAATTAATGCGTACGTACATATACTTTTTGTCAAACAAATAATACAAAGTACAATTCAGGGGAATAAGTAAGTTGTTGGATAGTGGCTCAACTTATATTTTATTTATAGTTCATGTGAAGATATCCTAGTCATTCCATATTGTGACATAGACTTTCCATATTAGACAAAACTTAAAAGATAATTAATATTGTTTTTGTTTTTGAGGGAGAGGGATACTCGCAATTATTATCTGAGTGTATTAAATAAATCTCACTCTTGTGTAATAGTCCATAAGTCAAACATGAGATGTAGGCTCTATTTGGCAAGTTTATTTAGGAATTTATAATTTATTTTAAGCAACTAATAAACTATAAATTCTATTTTGTAATGCTCCAAAAATAAGCTAATAACTTAAAATAAGAGCTTATTTTGAAATGTTACATTAGGTAATGTTTCAAAAATAAGATAGTAGCTTCCTAACTTTTTTTCATCTTTACCTTTATTCTTTTAAATAAATGACATCCTTTACCATTTCAATTAAAACTCGCCCTTTTGTCCTTTTCTCTTTAATATGTTTGGTTTTAATTTCAATTTGACATTTGTGTGTTTGAACATTAATGAACTATAAACATTTTGTTTTACTTTATATATTTTCAAGTATATGTTCTTACTTTATATTTTATTAAAATATATTGGTTTCATTATTTTATATTTTAATACGTAAACAAACTTATTTAAATTTAAAACTATTTAAATTTTATGAACATGTCCTTTTTAGTCTTTTCACATTTATCGACTTATCAAAAAATTAATTTTACCAAACACTTTTAAGCATAACAGCTAGCTTTAACAGCTATTCAGATTTCAGCTTTTAGCTTATATCTTTTTTGAACTTTCAGCTACTTTTTCAGTTAAGTTTGCCAAACATAGTCGGTAAACTACATTAGAAAAACCTTGTGCGGATCCAAACTTGTGACTTTTAGATACGAAAATCATGTTTCACCCACTCGATTACCTCATTCAATTTTAGAGCAATAATTATTTTTTTTATTGATAAACTTAAAGGATTGTTTAACAAGTAATATTGCCCTTTTTTACTTTACTCTTTAATTTTACATTAATATGGCATGTTTTTTATTGTCTAAAAAAATTAATTGAGTTCAAATCTTCTCAACACTCTTTCGGTTTAAAAAAAAAATACTGAAAATAAAATGGCAATATAATACATACCATGAAGCTAGGCAAAAGTCACTCAATTAATGATGCCCAATTAATTAAATATGTAGATTCGATGATAATAAGGTGAGGTGCATCTCCCAAGTGCAGTACGTGCGAACCACTTAATTCCGATCCGGCCTTGTTCAAACTCGTTACCGTTGTGCCATTGAAACTGCAACATGCATTCCTCTTTGCTTTGCTTTGCTTAACAGTACACTTTACTATTTAATTTAATAATAAAAACCAGAAAGCTAAGCATGTGGCTTGCAAGCCAAATTTTCAATTGGTTGCTCCAACCTGCAACTTTTCCCATTCTGGAACTTCCTGCTATTATTAACTTTACTTTTACTTTAAAATCTGCCAATAATATCTTGCCACTAGACTAGACACAATGGTTTTTATTACAAAAATGATAACTGCAGGTCCCTCCTTATTAGAGTTCCATGTGGTTCAGTGGTTGTACTTTTTTTTTTTTCTTCTTCCATTTTTCTTAAAATGAGGACCCCATAAAATCAAAATTAAAGAAAATGAATTTACTAGTATTTTGTTTCTTTTTGTCTTTAAAAGAATTGGTGAGATTTTTTTTTAAAAAATTTGGGAGATTTTAACTTGACTAATTTGCCATTTTTTCATATAATTTATTATGAAAGTCGAAACATAGTAACATACGTACTTTAAGTATATTCCTTATCACTTGTTCTGCAACCAGATGCATTCCTCAATACCAAGATCAATACCCAATTGTTGCAAAGTGGATTTAAAAAAAAGTTTCAAAATTGTTGCAAGGCGCCTTCATATATTTTCAAGATGGTGGCGATTTATCAAAATTATTCAAGCAATAGCAAAACAATCATCCAAGTTAATATTGTGTTGTTTAATCTGACCTAAGATTCGCACTATCCCATGAAACTGCTCCATTACCGATATAGAGTCAACCACGCGATAATTATTAAAATCAGAAATCAAAATTTCGTACTTGATACATCTTCAGCCATACAAACAAAAGATTTTTGGCAAAGTCAACGTTCTGATAGATGTCAAACAGAGCATTAGTCATCCCGTTCAATATATGGCCACGATAGATATTGTTATTCTCCCACGTCACTCTCTGGCGAGCTCTCTTAATTATTTTGTTTTCTTCTTCCTTTCACCTAGGAGTACTCAGGACATACACTACATTCTGATAGTTAGTAGAAAATGCATATTTTTCTGCCAACGCCGAAAACCAACTCCTTCAAATTAAAATGTTCCAAGATCGTCTTAATGTTCCATTGTAAGCTAAAACAAATAACAACAAGATATGATCAATTTACAACAAGAAATGAAGGGTTTATAATGACTATATAATATCTTTGCATCATCAAAATCCATTAACAATTATTCCTAACATATATGTTTTTTAATATTTTGATTGATATTACTTAGTATGAGAAATTCTATAATGTCATATGTAAAAATGCCATATAAGACAAATTGGTGATAAGCATGAACAACTCTTTTTGACTTTGAAGTGCTAAAATATACACTAATGATAGGAAAATGGTATTTACTCTATGCATATTAATATTCATAAGTTAAGAGATATGACAGTGGATTTTGGGGGATTATGGCAGGTTTTAGACGACTATCACTTAATGAGTGACAACGGGTAGATTCACATTTCAAGTTGGTCGTCGGCACTCATCTATCGATATCCTAGCTTGTCTATGAAAGGAGGACCCCAAGCTTAGAAAAATGCGAATTTTTGGTGATTGAAATTCTCTTGTGATCAACATGTTCGAGTGTCGTTCAAGCTAATCAGGCTAAATATAGGATTCTAAGCTTTAAAAAAATAGCTTGATTTATCAAAGTCCAACACTCATCTACAACCATATCTTTTAGTAAAAGGAAGTGAGGATATCAACTTAGCAACGCGACTAGCTTGTTGTGACCCTTGGCTAGCTCTGATCAGATAGTAAAGGAGAGAGCGGCTTGGTGATTGACCCCTATCTCAAGGATTATCAACCAATAGAAGCTGAGGTTTTGTGCCACTTTGTATTGTCTACAAAATACTTAGTGGAAACCTCCTTGGAGTTAAAGGAAAAAAGTGAAATAGAAAAGTTTTTGCGAACCACTTTAAAAATCTGTATTGCACTTTACATTCATTTTCATTACATTACTATGCAACTAACTCATACTTACACACGTTAATAACATTTCAAATCGTCAAACTTAATTAGCTACATATTTCATTAGTTAGGCAAGCTTAAAGACTTTCACGGCAAAGAAACTCAGTTTCCTAGCTTTGATTTATATTCAAGCTCACTAGCTTAGAGTTGACTCGAAAAGGTTTTTAAGTTGTTAAAAAGTCTATTCAACCCTTCCCCTCTTTCTAGAGTTTTTGCTTGTCAAGGAGTAGCATTTTATTAATGTTAGAGTTAACCGTTTGTCACTGTAGTAAAAGTTATAACTAGTAGGTAAGACGTAACCTCCACCCAATAATCTCCTTCGTCCCTTGTCAAGCTCATACAAATTGTCAAGACTAAACGCTTACCATTATGTTAAAGGCTATAGTTAGAAGTAAATGTACAATTTTATTTCTTTATATACTTGATTAACAATTAGTAAATATGTTTTAATGGGTACACTGCTAAACTTAGCCCTGAAGATCTCCCAAATGGGTACAATTTTCTATGTTTTTCCTTCTTTTTTTTTTCTTTTTTTTTTTCTGAATATATTAGAAGATCAAATGATAACTCAAATTAAAAGTGAACATGCACCACTTATATTTTGTGAATATAACATTTTTACATACTGTATTATAGCATTTTCCATTAATTACAATAAAAAAAAAAGAGTCATTGGACTGCTGATGAATTAATCTATTTAAAGCATTGCAATTGGATTGGTGTAATCATGTATTGAGAAAAGAAAAGTGGATGTGCTTTAAAAGCTTTTCCATCTCTTTAATTAATCTTTAATTTGATGCCGCAGACATTTGTATTGTTTAAGGTAAAATATGTGTACAATCAGATTCCATTCAGTATTTTCCAGAATATACTGTCGAAAAGAATTATTTAACATTAGAGTTCAGGAGAAAATTTACTGTACATTCATATATATATGAATTTAATACGTACCAAATATTATTTAATTAATTAGCTACGATTTCATCAACTGAAATATTATATTATATGGTGTGTCTTGTAATACATGAGTTATAATCTTATATATATATATATATATATATATATATATATATATATATATATATATAAATTCAAAAACTCCTTATAAGCTAGCTATTAAGAGTTTGGTCCCTGTAACATAGTTAGTTTATCAGTTAATTTTAGTTTATTTGATCACTATTAGTTGTTTGACTTGGGTTAAATAGCCAATATAAGTGTTTGATTAATTAGCTTTTTGTAACAGTTTATTGTTCCAAACGCTAAAATTCAAAAAACTTCTCAAAGTTGTTTTTCAATCAACTTTTTTAGAAAGTCATTTACATGTATTCAGCTATCAACTAATAACTAATTTACCAAACATTTTTCTACAATCAGCTAATATTTTCAATTATTCAAACTCACTAAGGCCCTGTTTGGTAAATAATCAGCCTATCAGCCAATTTTGGCTCATTTGATCACTATTAGTTGCTTGGTTGATAAGCTTTTTGTAACTCTAAAATGCTAAAATTCAAAAGGCTACTCAAAGCAGCCTTTTCAATTAGCTTTTTGAGAAAAAAAAATTATACCAAACAGCTGTCAGCTAACAACTAATCTATCAAACAACTTTTTTCAATCAGCTAATGTTATTAACAAATCATACCTTCTAACCCAAACCGCCAACCCAATCAGCCAACAGCCATTTACCAAACATGGCCTAACTCAATCAGCTAACAACTATTTACCAAACACCTCCTTTGTGTTCCATAAACAAACCAAGTCATACACATTTATAATCAAATTAATTAAGACTAAACTAACGATTAAATTTAACCAATCAAACCCACAGTTTGAATCTAATCCTTTAACCACTTGGATTTGAAATTCCTTCGATCTCTAAAATCGAAAAATCAGTGTAAGACAATATATAATTTATTATTTAGTATAGAAAACTATGTATATGTTGTAATGGTATCCAATGTAATACATATGAAATTGTTGTTACTTAGCTCCTAGCTAGACTTTCCTCTAAATAAGAGTCAAACTATATAGGACATAATGACATATCTTAGGCCAACACAATAGTGAGATATAGGATACTTTTTGAAAAAAAAAAAAACTATTATTCTCGATATTTTATGAGTGTGTGTAGGGGGGGCGGGGGGGGGGGCGGATTTTTATGATGGGGGGATTTTTATGATATATACAAGGATATTTAAATGATAATAATACAAATTAGAATAAGGATTTTTGGGGTGGATGTGCATTAGGTAAAGTTATTATACTTTTATGTAATAGTTTACAAATCATAGGGAGTGATGACTACAAGAGCCAACCACGTGACTTAGAGGTACGAAAGTCAAGATTTATCAACTCGACTATCCTCTCGTATAAAAGTCAAAGTAAGATAAGTCTTAGCAATTGTAAGGGTAGAATTTGATTTTTGTCAATAGCTAACACAATTTGAAGTTGGATCGAGTATAATGTAATGGTAGATTTATACTCCGTATTTGATTTCTGCCAATAACACAGTTACACAGTTTGAAGTTGGATATTTATATATAGTAAGATCTTAGTTCCTGACTCACTGATGTACATTCCATAATTCACTTCCTCTATGAAACATGATTAGGGATGGGAGAATGAGAAACTCTTAGCATTAGATTTCAAACTTAAAAGGTCACAAATTTAAATCGTAAAATTTGAGAGTTAATACTCAATTTAGTCATCGATTATAGTGATTTTTTTTTATTGGGAAAAGGGTCAAATAAGCCCTCCAACATTACCTAAGGAGTCAATTAGGCCCCTGAACATTTTAAAGTAGCAATTAAACCCTTAAACATTGTATTTTGATGCAAAAAAGCCCATAAACCTGTTAATGACCTGTGATCACATGTCATTAGAATTCCGGCCAAATTTCCGACACACTCCGGTCATATTCCGACACACTCCGGCACAAAAGTCACCGGCGACCATCGAACGGTCGCCGGTGACTCACTGGAGAAGGCAACCACTGGGTTGCCTTCTCACTGGGTCGCCTTCTCCGGTGAGGAGGCGACCTTCTGGGTCGCCTTCTGGGACGCCTTCTCACTGTGAGAAGGCGACCCAGTGGTCGCCTTCCTAGTGAGAAGGCAACCGGCGGGTTGCCTTCTCTCACCAGAGAAGGCAACCCAGTGAGTCACCGGCGACCGTTTGATGGTCGCCGGTGACTTTTGTGCCGGAATATGGTCGGAGTGTGCCGGAAATTTGGCCGGAATTCTAATGACCTGTGATCACAGGTTTATGGGCTTTTTTGCATCAAAATACAATGTTTAAGGGTTTAATTGCTACTTTAAAATGTTCAGGGGCCTAATTGACTCGTTAAGTAATGTTGGAGGGCTTATTTGACCCTTTTCCCTTTTTTATTTAATTCTAAATGACTTTTGTAATTAATTGGGCTATGGACTTCAATGATTTTACCTAACTGAATCCTATGCCAAGTCTTCAATCGTTGATGGTTAGAATCAAGCTAGAACTAAATTAAAAAAAAAAAAAAAACTACTATAGTCAATAACTAAATTGGGTAAAAACCACTATAGTTGATGACTAAATTAGATAAATTACTATAGTCGATGACTAAATTGGATATTAATAGAAGGTAAATTACTAAACTATCTTAGGGTACGTACGTGTGTTTGGAAACCTGAAAATCATTTTCCAGGTTTTCAGTGTTTGGCTAGAGGGAAAAAATGGAAATCAATGGAAAATATGAATGTGGTCAATAGAAAATAGAGGTGATATTCCGGAATATGACTTCCCTTTTTTTGGGGGAAGTCATTTTCCGTTTGCAGCACTGGAGCAATCAATCACTCCCGCCGCCACTACCACGACCACCCACCCACCACCACTCACTACCCCACCACCCACTCCACCACCACCACTCACCTCCACCACCAACACCCCTCACCACCATCCACCACCCCACTACCCACCCACCCACCCACCACCACTCACTACCCCACCACCCACTCCACCACCACCACTCACCTCCACCACCAACACCCCTCACCACCATCCACCACCCCACTACCCACCCACCCACCCACCACCACTCACTACCCCACCACCCACTCCACCACCACCACTCACCTCCACCACCAACACCCCTCACCACCATCCACCACCCCACTACCCACCCACCCACCCACCACCACTCACTACCCCACCACCCACTCCACCACCACCACTCACCTCCACCACCAACACCCCTCACCACCATCCACCACCCCACTACCCACCCACCCACCCACCACCACTCACTACCCCACCACCCACTCCACCACCACCACTCACCTCCACCACCAACACCCCTCACCACCATCCACCACCCCACTACCCACCCACCCACCCACCACCACTCACTACCCCACCACCCCTCACCACCATCCACCACCCCACCACCACTACCACCATTGTATATTTTAAATATTTAAAATTATAAATAATCATGCTCATTTCCCAAAAAATAAACCAAACACACCAAGACAATTTTCTAAAATGCAACCAAACACGGGAAGTCATTTTCCAGAAAATATTTCCCATAAGTTATTTTCCTGCTTTCCAAAGTCCAAACACACTCTTAATAAATGACACTCATTTTCCACAAAACATTTTCCATAAGTCATTTTCCTGCTTTCCAAAGTTTAAACACACCCTTAATAGATGACTCACAATTAGGTAAAATCATTAAAAAAAAAATCGTTTAAATAAAAAATATCACTAATCGGTAACTAAAGTATTAACTCATTATATAGTGTGAGCTGAGAGTGACTAATTAGTTTAACTCTTTAAATCCTGCCTATATTCGCTAATGCAAAGCTGGTACAGGGACAACATTAAGTTGATCGCTGTCAGCCATGCAACATTTTTCATAACATCATCAATTGATGATCTCAGAAACCCTAATTCTGCTATTCAACCCATAACCAATCTATAAATACCAGCACCAACACCCATCATTCTTCCCACCCAAAAAATTCACCATGAATTCAAATTCCCACACCACAAATCATTATTATTTTCTCCTTCTCCTTGCATGTGCGGCGGCATTGTTTCTCTCAGAACAATCTCATGCACAACAACCAAACCCTCATTCAATGATCCTAGGTTTGACTCGTGTAACCTCGGATCTTTCGACCCCAAAATCTGCGGCCATTACTCGTGTTAAGAAGTCTTCTGAGAGTTTAGACGTTATGGAACCGTTGAGAGAGGTAAGAGATGGGTATTTGATATCTTTAAACTTAGGGACACCCCCACAAATTTTTCAAGTATACATGGATACCGGGAGTGATCTTACTTGGGTTCCATGTGGGAACATATCTTTTGATTGTTTAGATTGTGATGACTACAAGAATAATAAAATTCTAGGTAGTTTTTCTCCCTCTCGTTCTTCTTCTTCTTATAGAGATTCTTGTGCGAGCTCATTTTGCGTCAATGTCCATAGCTCAGATAATGGTTTTGACACGTGTGCAGCGGCCGGGTGCCCGTTGGGTGCCCTACTTAAGGGCACTTGCTTAAGGCCATGCCCTTCATTTGCTTACACTTATGGTGATGGTGTTGTGAGTGGAACCCTAACTAGGGATTTCCTTAGGGTTCATGGGAGTAGCCCTAATTCCTCTAGGGATGTCCCAAAGTTTTGTTTTGGGTGTGTGGGGGCCACTTATAGAGAGCCAATAGGGATTGCAGGGTTTGGGAAGGGCCCACTTTCAATCCCTTCCCAATTAGGGTTTCTGCAAAAGGGGTTCTCCCATTGTTTCTTGGCTTTTAGGTTTGCTAATAACCCTAATGTTTCAAGCCCTTTGGTTGTGGGAGATGTTGCCATTTCTTCCAAAGATGATCTGCAGTTTACCCCAATGTTGAACTCTCCTGCTTACCCAAATTATTATTACATTGGCCTAGAGGCCATAACTATTGGCGGCAGTGGTGCTGGTGCTGGTGGTCCCGGTGACAGTACCAATGCCGCTGTCACCGTGACTCAGGTGCCTCTGAGCATGAGAAACTTTGATTCTTCAGGCAACGGCGGCATGCTGATTGATTCCGGGACCACCTACACTCACTTGCCTGAGCCATTATACTCTCAACTCCTCTCTTCCCTTCAATCAACAATCCATTTCCCACGAGCCAAGGAAGCCGAGATGCGCACCGGTTTCGACCTCTGCTACCACGTCCCTTGCCGGAGCAACGCCACCGCGGGTCCCGGCGGCGACGACGACGTCAGTCTCCCGTCAATCACGTTCCATTTCCTGAACAATGCCACCCTGGTCCTGCCCCAGGAGAACCACTTCTACGCCATGAGTGCGCCCACCAACTCCACCCAGGTGAAATGTCTGCTCTTCCAAAGCATGGACGGCGCCGGCGCCGGCGATCAGTACGGCGGACCCGCCGGAATTTTCGGTAGCTTCCAGCAGCAAAACGTGGAGGTCGTGTATGACTTGGAGAAGGAGAGAATTGGGTTTCGTACTACAGACTGCGCTCTACAAGGACTTCACAACAACTAGCTATCCAAGATTTGTTGTTAGTCTCTCATTCCAGTGGAATAAGTCTGGTGTGAGACTGTCTTACTATTTTTAGTTATTTTTTTACACTACTGTTTTATTCTTGTTTTTACACTACTGTTTTATTCTTGTTTTGTAGCTTTTGAAAGTTTAAAATGCATGCAATGGTGGCTCTATGTTAACCCTAAGGGTTGACATATCCACAAGTTGAACTTATAATAATAAGATGAAATTGTTGGGATTCCGACCACCCAAAATTATGATCAGAAATATAATTTGTTTTTTCAACCACCAAAAAATATTCGAAAAATAATCTAAATTTTTTACCACTCCATTTTATCATGCATGTCAAAAAGTGTTTATGGGGAAGATAGCACATGATCTAATCCTGCTTCACATGCTTCTGATGAGATCTGAAAACCTTTTATATATAGAGAGAGAGACAAATTAAAGTTGTGCTGGCGCATGCAGTTAAGTGCATGCTTTGAGTTTGATTAATTCTTTCATGTGTAACATATAAAGAATTGATTTCCTAAGTTTAACACATACTCAAAGTACAATTCATGGGAATAAAGTATGTCGTAGGTAAATGGCGGAACACATATTATATTATAGTTCAATTCATGTGAAGACAGGGACTTTCTGGAATAGAACAATCTTATTGCAAAATTAATAACACTACTTCGTATGCATTTATAATTAATTTTAGGTTTGATCCGTAAATTAATGGTATATGTATGGGGTTGTGTACTTTAGTAGTTCATATAATATAATTTACAAGAAGAATCCCACTATCTTTATCACTGGCAAATTTTTCTGTGGATTATGATCAGACACAGCTGTGTGAATCGTGAATAAAATGTACAATTTTAATATGTTTAAAGTATATTATTCATCTTATTTTTTTTCTTCTCGTCTCTAATTTCTTTATTTTCGTTTTCACTATATATAGAGCAGTACAAATTATTGGTAATTTGGTTGAAAAGTGATTGAAATTTTGGACTAAGAATGTATGTAGTGGTTGAAATTTTTGGCCATCAAAAAGCAGATGGAAAATTTTTTTTTTTTCTTTTAAGAATCAAAATTTTCCAACCATTACTACAAGAAAATATTAATTTGTCTACATAAGAATTTATTGGTAAATTACTAAGATTTATAGGTATTTAAGTTGTAATTGTTTAAGTTATTGCTAAATTTGTTTATATGTTATTATTTGCTTGTATTTTACCCATCAAAGATGGTCGAGAATTTCTTAAATTCCCTTTTATTATTTAGGTGGTAGGGCATTGGTTACCAAGTTAACAACTTAACCTACTTGACGATGGGAATCCACAGTCACTACTCAAGTTTGTATAAATTCCGTATATGTGATGACTGTCGAGCAACGTCCAATTGTTATACCATGGATTAAGGTCCATCTTGCATTGTGGACGACTCTGGTCCAAAAATTATGTGTTTGCAGTTGATATATTCTGTACTTGCAATTAACTGTTTATGTGTTTGTAAATAAATTAAAGGCACATAACATATTAACTATAGACACATAAAATGGTAACTACAAACACATAAACTGCTAATTGCATATACATATACAAAATATGCTAACTATGTTTATGTAATTAGCATATTCTCTATATGTATCTATAGTTAACAATTTATGTGTTTGTACTTATCATTTTGTGTGTATGTAGTTAACATATATTATGTGCTTTCAATTTATAAGTACATAAGTTATTAGTTGTAAATGCAAAATATTACAACTACAGAAACATAATCTAAAGATTATTTAAGACCATGATACATAATACAAGATAGACCATAATCTATGATATTATCTCGATGGTCTGCAGCTCAAAGGCTAATTGCTTAAGCCCAAATGGAATTGGCGATAGATTCCACAATATATTGGGCCAAAACCATTAAGCAAAGCTGTTTTATGCCTATAGGCCATTATTTATTGCCCAATTATAGATTTGGGGCAAATTATGCTATCGACTCGGGTCCACCTTGCAATGTGGACTCGAGTCTATGTTCACAAATTTAGAACTTTATGTTTAATTTTATATTCATAATTTTAAATCTCAATATACAAAATTACATTCCTCAATATTAACAATTTTTGAACTCTATATTCACAATTTTGTTATATAGATTCAAAAATTGTGTATTGAACATGGAGTTTTGTAATTGTGAACATAGAGTTATAAAATTGTGAACATAAAGTTATAAAATTGTGAACATGAAATAATGAAATTGTGAACATGAAGTTATAAAACTGAGAACATTGAATTGTGAAATTATGAACATAAAGTTGTGAAATTATGAACATAGATCCAGGGTACACCTGCGGGTTCATGACATAATAACTATTTGTAATGTGTAAATATATCTATTGTTAATAGAAAATTTATTAGGAATTTAATTGAAAATTGCACAATAAGAAGAACACAAAGTACAATATGTTATAGCAGACTATTACACCAATATTTTTTTAGTTCTAGTTAAGAGTTTAATATTATTGGCTAGATAAATAATTTACTATTCACAAACTTACAAACCTTAATAAAAAAAATATAGAAACCCCCACCCTAATAATGCATTATCTTACATAATTTCCACATTGAAATTAACCACAGACAAAGAAATTAAAGAATCCAAACATCATTCAAAAACAAAAAAAAAAAATCATATTTGGGTGCTCTATTAAACAACGTTGACAGGATCGTCGGGCTTAACGGCGTGAGCGGCAGAAACAGAGGGCGGCGCAGCCGAGCCGGGAGGCGGCGCCGGAACTCCGAAGACTTGGGCGTTGGTGCGGAGATCTTGGCGGCCTCTGGCTCTCCCCAGAAAGTAACACCCAAAGCCCAGCAGAATTGAGAAGAGAATGAAGGGGAGAGATATGACCACCACCATTCCCATCTTGATCGGCAGTTAAGCTAAGCTCCAAATTGGGAATTGGAATGGGATAGTGAAAGAGAGAATTGATGAATTAAGTGAGTGGGAATGTGGATCGGGTTTAGTTATGGCCTCTCTGGAAAGTCGAGGAGTTTCAGAATTTAAAGATGCTTGAATTGGATCCGATTCATGGCAGGCGGCTTAACGTTCAAGTTTCCAACGGATACCTTTGTCAAGCTGTACGCCTGTGCCCACTAGTCATGTCATCTTTGTCTTTAGATTGAGATTTTGAGAAATACTTTTTTTTTTTTTTTTAAGTATTAGACTCTGTTACAATGTAGTATTTGTTCATAACTATTTTATCAACCTATTAAAGTACAAGAGTCAATATCACATTCATTGAGACTCGAACCCGCCCCCTTACATATGGGAGTGCAACCGGGAGTCACTAGACAACAAGGTCTTAGCTTAAGAAATACTTCAATGTGTCTGATTCAGTAATTGTTTAAAAATTTTTACAATTTTAATTATTTGTAATATTTATATGATTAATTCATAAAATTTAGAGCAAAATACTAGTATTAATAAAATGATAATTTTGGTTCATATACTTAATTCCTACCAATTATTATTATTATTTTAGTGTCAACACCCCCTCTATTAAGACAACCAAACTTTAAAATTTTTAAATGCATTTTCTTCCCAATTTGAGTCCTAAGATTGATGATCTTAATTTGAAAAGGATGATTGATGATCTTAATTTGAAAAGAATTAAAATACCCTTAATAATATCATATTTTGACTTTGTGTGATAAATTTTGGCATTGGTGATTGGTGTGGTGAATTTTGACACCGTGACAAATTTTGGCATTAAAAACTTGCTAATATTGGTGTGAGACCAAAACTGATATTTGTCCTAAAATTTATATATTTATAAAAAAGATTAAAAATATTATTAAATAAAAAATATATAAGAAAGTATTAAATAAGATAGGGATAAGGGTCAAATGGACCCTCAAACTATAACTCATTGTGCAATTAGGCCTTTCAACTTCAAAAAGCTCCAATTAGGCCCTCGGACTTGTTATTTTGGAGCAAATAAACCCTCAAACTTATTTATGACCTATAAAAGCAGGTCAAATATATTTCCGACGAACCTCCAGCCACATTCCGACAACAATATCAAAAAATCAACTACCAGCGCCGGTCGCGTCCGACCAGAGAAGTTTGTTGCCACAAGCCTTCTCCCGCCGTGGAGAAGGCGACCAAATCGGTCGCCATCTCCACTAGAACCAACAACAGCATATCTCATATGGAAGGATCTCGAACACCTACAAGCCCAACTGTTGATCACCGACTCTAATTGTCATCTAATAAGTATAGAAGTTAGTTTCGCAATTTAGATGGATCCTTGAACAATTACTAGTCCAATTATTGATCACCCATCTTAATTGTCACCTAATTAATATAGAAATTAACTTCACAACATATGTGACACAACTTACAACCCAACTCCTCTGTATCATCTCTCTTGTTGCCTTAACAATATGCAATGGATTGTGCTACACCCCCTTGCATTTTCTCACACACAATCTCTCTTCTAATGTGTTATTTTGTAATGAGTTGAATTTTAAAATAAATAAATAAAAATTAACTTTAGAAAAATATTCACATCAGACAGACAAAATTAGGGAAAAGACACTAATGGAACCAAAAATGATACAATTGATAAAAATATGAAATTTTAAAATTTGAGACAAAAATGTAAAAAACTCCCTTTCTAAATGTGTTCCTTGTCAGAACGAGCCAAACGCAAACGCAAGCCCCAATTGCGTTGCTTTTTTTTCAATTTTTTTTTTTTTGTCTCCGACGACTAAATATGTAGCCGGCTTATCCGACGAAGGAGAAGCCAGCGACCTCCAGCGAAGGAGAAGGCCTCTCCTTCGCTGGAGAAGCCGGCGACCAACTGCTTCTCCAACAAAGGAGAACTCCAGCGAAGGAGAAGTTCTCCTTCGCTGGAGAAGCCAGTAGCAGCGATTGGCTTCTCCGGCGACATATTTGGTCGCCGGAGACCCAAAAAAAAATTTTGAAAAAAAAAAAAGCAACGCAAGTGAGATTTGCGCTTTTCGAAAAACGTAAGTTCCACTTGCATTTGCGTTTGACCCGTCCTAACAAGGAACGCATTTGGGAATGGTTTAAAATGTCATATTTTTGTCAATTGTATTATTTTTAGTTTCATTACTGTCTTTTTATGTGATTTTTATAAGGGTGAGAAATATTTCCCTTTGCAAAATACTAGACAAAAGAAAAATCAATATAACAAACACTTTGCCCTTATCTAGACTAGTCTGGTGCAAATGTAGATTATACTGAATATGATATAAGTTTAAATGTATCTCTTATACTTAGCTCGGGGTTAACTAAAAAAAAATAATTATTATTAAATAGAATTTGACAAAAAAGTCCCTGAAAGTGAAAGACCCAAGCATATGGAGACGCAATGAGTACTTATTTTCGGAGTTAATTCCAGCAATAGTCCCCCGAGTATGTTGATTTTCCAAAATTGGTCCTCGTCTTTTAATTTGGACAATTTTGACACTTGACTATCGAATTCTTTCCAATGTTAGTCCTTCCGTCAAAAGCTAGTTAAGTGCACGTTAAATGAAGGTAAATTAGTCCTTTCACATGCCATGGCTCCGGTGAAAACCGTCGTTGATACACCACCGCCTTCAACTCACTGAACTCCCCCAAAACTTCATAATCCCTACCCCATCACACGCCTGGCAGACCTGAGCGTACAAGACCCATCTAGCTTGCAAAACCGGCGTACAAACATGGATTTCCAATCATCAATGCATTGCCGCTTGTAAAAGGATCCGCCATTGTAAGAGCTCCAATCATGCGTTGAGGGCGGCGACCCTGTGTGCGTCCCTTCTCATACGGGATCCAAATCGGCGGCGAAAGTCGGTAAAATGGGAAAAGGGAGAAAGATGATGACTAAGCAGGTGATCGTAGGGGATCTGGGGCGGGGCGGCGGCGGCGAAGCGGTTTCTGGCGATGGGGATTTTCGCAGATTGTGACCTAGCAATCGAGAAATCTCCAAAAATTGATATGCAATTTTTGCACAGAAATTGATATGCGGAGCGGATTCGTAGATTTTCAGCGAAATTTGATCTGCAATTTGTACAAAAAATTTAGATTTTCAGAGCAATCAGACCGATTTCGCATATTTTCGGCGGAGCAGATTCGTGTTGAGTCGCAAGGTAGTGAGCAATCGACGCACGCACGAGCAATCCATAAATCTCCATCACATTGTGGATTTGTGTTGCAATCGAGATGGTCGATTGAGAGATCGGCGAGAGGTGTGTGAGATTTCTGAGAATCCGACGATGGGTCGAATTAGAGCAGAATTGTGTGGTGATTTTACCTTATTAGAAGTGGAATCTAATCATCGTTGACGAAAAAATTTCTGCCGGTGAGGGAAAGAGGGCTTACAGTAGCGGCGGCGGAGTCAAGAGTAAAAAATGCAGTGTCTCCGGCGTCGAGCAGCACCACCAGCGGCGGAATGGCTCTGAGCGGAGCGAGTGTTGCTCGGGCATCAGAGTCGTCCTTAGTCAGCATTCGGACCTCCTTGGCTCTAGAAAATTTTGATACGCATTCAGATCTGTGACTGATGGCGGCGGCTGGGCTTCCACTCCATGGTGGATTTGGAAACAGCATCGGTATGCTTCTGCCGCGTAGCACCTCCGCCGCAACGTGTGTCGTCGAGGATCATGCGGCGAAATGAGGTTGACCAGAGCTTGAGATGGTTGTAACCGCCGTTGGAGGCGAGGCGGTCAAGAACCACAGATCCGACGTCGTTTCCAAGATGACACTGAGGTGTAGTTCTGTCACATGACCACTATAACTGTTGAAAGCTAAGGTGGAATGAAGAGGAAGAAGACAATTAGCCGGAATGACGGTTTTACCCCTTATTTTGACGTCCAAATAACGGTAATGTAACGGAAGGACCAACGTTGGAAAGATTTTGATAGTCAAGTGTCAAATTTGTCCAAATTAAAAGACGATAACCAATTTTGAAAAATCATGTGTAACTCCTTATTTTCGCGAGAGACTTCATTCGGCCAATCTCTCATCTGCACAGTTTCTTCTCTAAAATTTCTACTGGCAAACTCACACAAAAATTAAAGCTGCTAAAAATGGATCCCTATGGAAGCGGAAGCTGGACGATGATCCCTAACATCCAGACTAACAGCAACCCTTCTACCCCCTCCAATCAGGACCATCTCTTTCTCCAACAGCAGCAGCAACAACAACAACAGTTCAATCAACAACAACAACAACAGCTATATCAGCAGCAGCAGCAGCAATTTCAGCAACAGCAGATGCAATCGCCGCCGCAGCCCACGCCGCCGCCTCCGCCGCCGCAGCAGCATCAGTCACTCGCCTCTCACTTTCATCTCATACAGGTTCGTTCGTATCCGCGACCTAGATTTTTATTTATTTTTAAAACGGCAGTGTGGTGGTGTTATGAATCGTGATATATGATATGATTCCTATGTTTTTCCCGTGTAGCTGGTGGAGAATTTAGCGGATGCTGTCGAAAACGGGACTCGTGATCAGCATTCCGATGCACTGGTTATTCTTCATTCATTTTTTTTTAAATAGAAAAAATATCTATAAAATACTCCGTGATGGCGTTTTATTTGTTCATATACTTTAATCGCTCTCGCTTAACAGAAATCTGTGTTTTTGATAAGGTTAATGAATTGAAAAACCAATTCGAAAAGTGCCAGCAGCTGCTCAACTCAATTTCAGCCTCAATTAGCTCTAAATCCATGGTAATTTCCTTGTCTAATACGGAGTATATGATAAGTCTCGTGATTTGTCTGTAGAATGTAGCAAGAAGGAACCAGCCACCCTCATGAAAGCCCACCCAAAGAAATGGAAAAATTTCCTCTTTTCGACATTGATTTGTTTTGTGGTAGTTATATCATAGGTGCGATATTGCTTTCTGTGGCACTAATACCAGAACACTATTGTTGATGATTTTATAGTCATTTCCATATGAAGTTTACTTGGACAACCATAGTTAAATATATTTTTTGGAGTAAATTGACAATTTTAAAACAAGAAAACTTTAAGATGCTTATTTTCTGTTTGGTTTTTCAACAGACAGTTGAGGGACAGAGGCAGAAACTGACTGAAGCTGAACAATTATCAAATCAACGAAGGTGTGCACATTGTATTATAGGATTTAATTTAATTCACTATCATTTGGGTTTAAAAATGTCATTTCTGTAATGACTTCTGGTGGTGAACATGAACATCCTTTCGTATTTAATTTCAGGGAGCTTATCTCCAAGTACAAAACCTCAGTTGAAGAGCTTATCAATTCTGAACTATGACTGCTGTTCAAATTGTTTTGTTGAGGTAAGGCTAGCTTCTCAATAATGAATGCTCTTACCTTGTTCATAATCTGCCTGGAAAGAATGTAATTGCAAGGCATATTTTGTCGGACTATAAATGCATTATTGATTAAGAATGACATATTAACATGTCAGCCTACTGCATAGAAATGTAGAAAAGAGTCAGCATACCAGGTCGCTCCAACATTTTTGGTTTGACTAGTCTTTATCCTATAGATTTCATTCAGACCTGTGTACCAAAAAGGGTGTAGTTTTCTTTATTTCGTTTTGTTTTAAAATGTTTTGTACTTTGTTCTTTGCTGATTTTAAATTTCTGCAAGGCCATTAATCTGTATTCATGTTTTGAGTGCCATAAACATGGAATATACACAACAACATATATGACTCCTATTAAGCAATTAACTAGTAAATATGTTATGTTCACGGAAAAAAGCTCGCGCCAATGGGCGATGGAGATCATTAGAAGTAGAGGGTGGTTTGACAGCTTACGGCTTGATTTTAATGAATATTGAAGTGTTTTTTTTTTTTGTTTGCAAAAAAAAAAAAAATGAT
>NC_044923.1:5940091-5993593 GCF_003576645.1 Ipomoea triloba | reverse complement strand
GGGGGGGGGGGGGGGGGGGGGGGGGGGGGGGGGGGGGGGGGGGGGGGGGGGGGGGGGGGGGGGGGGGGGGGGGGGGGGGGGGGGGGGGGGGGGGGGGGGGGGGGGGGGGGGGGGGGGGGGGGGGGGGGGGGGGGTGAAGGAAGAATAGTGAAAATAACTCTTTTTTTTTTAGAATTATCCTTCTCCTTGATTTTTGGCTTAATTCTGCTGTGTTTTATTAGCAAAGAAATCCCAACTTATATAGAAAGATTTACATGCATTCAACCATCATAAAAATGGACAAGAATAATAACCAAAATTACCAAACAATTGTAAACTTGTAAAGGAAATAGAATAAAATTCAAACTGCCAATCAATCAGAATAATTGAGAGAATCAATCTTGCTTTATTTTCCTTGATTTCCTATGTCATATCATCACTCCCCTTTGCAACCAAATGTATATAGACCTGTGTGTAAACCAAACAATTCAATGAGACTTTAAAAGTAACACAAATGGCAAGATTGAAACAGATCCTTGTCAATAGGGATATTCAAAGAGCTATACACCACAGGAAAAATAATAAACAAACAAATAAAGAATAGATAAGAGAGTATACATCATTTAGGGCAGTAGCATATGTTTCAACATTGAGTTGTCCAGAAACTGTTATGAACTAGATTCGGTTTTTGGGATTTTGTTCACTGGAGAATTTGTAGGTTCTTTGGAGTTTGGAATCTGTTAGGGAAACAAGCCCTTACATGAGCATTAATACATAGATCATCAAAAGATCAAACAAAGCAGACAAAAAAGGTTTAAATGATTACTTTTGGGGTTGGACAAGAACCTATTGAAGATTTTGGAGAGGTTTGCCAGAGAAGGGAGGCTCGCCGGAGTAGAGTGGTTGCACACCTCAGAGAAGGAGAAGGAGGTTCACCGGTTGCCATGCCTTGCGCCACTATGCAAATATCTCAACATAGCAATAAAAATAAAAAGCAATTGAGAGGGGAAAAGAGAGCGGGGAAACATGCCTGCCCGAGCATTCTCCGGGGAAGGGATGCTCGCTAGAGTAGTTGCTCACCTCAGAGTAGGAGAAGGTGGTTCGCTGGTGCCCTAGCCTTTGTGCCTCCGGCTTCAAGGCGGCCTGAAGCGAAGTGTACACAAAGCTTTGGAGGTTTGCTACAAGAATTGCTGGGCATTTTGAACCCCTTTGGCGTAGACATTCGTGTGGTAGGTCACTAGGTTGCAGTGTCCTCTTTCTCCCGCTCCAATGTATACGTGTTGGTGAAATAGAGTTCTTGAGTTGGTGTGAGGAGATCGGTGCCCCGGCTGGCAAAGTAGGTGGTAAAATGATTGATGAAGGACTCATGAAGTTTCCAAAGATGATGGCTGTTTAACAGAGTTTCCACCATTTTGATGATACAGAAGAAGTCAAGGAAAATAAAGCAAGATTGATTCTCACACCTGGTAATGAAACCAAAATGTTATGCCCACAGGCAAAAGCTTGCGTCAACAGGGATCACTGTGGAAGTGGAGGGAGGGGGAAAATAACTTGAAATTTGTGAGAGTTTTCCTTCTTAATTTTGGTTTCATTCTATTGTGTTTTATTAGCAATGAAATCCTTAGTCATATAGAAGGATTTACATGCAATCAACAATCATAAAAATAGAAAGGAATAATAACCAAAATTAACAAAAAAAAATAGTGGAGGCAAAAGAATAATATTCAAACTGCCAATCAATCAGAATTATTGAGAGAATCAATCTTGCTTTATATTCCTTGATTTCCTGTGTCATATCAAAATACTCAACCCGGTGTGTAAGATTTCTTCATCATGCCAGGGTCTGGGGAGTGAGAAGGGAAGATCTAAGCAACCTTAAATTTGTTTTCAGAGATGTGGTTTCCATGGCTTACTTCCATCATGTAATGGTCAACTAGCAAACATTTGGTTAATGCTCAATAGGTTAATACAAATAAGATGACTGTTTGGCAATAATGCTCTTCCATGTATTTTGTGTGGTTGTGTTGCTATATAACAATACAGAATATCTGATTGATTCTGAAACTCTTAATGCGCATTGCCTTTATGGTGCTGCTATAATGTGTTTTCCTTTGCAGTTTCTTTCTACTGAAAAGTTGGTCTCTTTTTACAGGTGTAGAGTAATATATCATCCTAGGAAGTTATGGGAATAGCAGCCAGCAGTTGCAATGATATTCTGAATGTAGTCAAGAAAGACAGTTGCTGTTGCAGCCTTCTGTAATTTGCTGTGCAGTTGTTTTTGGAGACATCAAATGGTCAAACCTGACAAACACAATTTTTCTTAGCTTTGTGCCAGATCCTAGCGAACAAATTCCAAAAAAAAAAAAAACGTGGTTTCTCGAAAAATGGCTCCCTCAAGGTCAGTCCTGATCGTTGCAGAAATAGTTTTGACTTTTGAGTAACGTTTTTCTGCAGTATACTAGATATCCTCCTAGATTAGGATATATATCACAAGTGTTCCTTTTTATTTGGTTTCATGTCATATTAAAATGTGATCATTTCAACTAAAAGTTTACATTGATAGTAGGATCCTTGATATTCTTCCCATTCTCTTCCTCATTTGTTTAGAACAAGAAATGCCCTTTAAGATTTTTCGTGCTTGAATGATGATAATACATTCTCTGAGGTTTATTTATTCTGGTGGGTCGTGTTTTAGTATTTTGTGTTCTATGAACGTTACAAAAATCGGCATAGTCGCACCTAGGCTGATGTGATTCTAATGTAGGAGCCCCCGTTTAGGCAGTTATCTAACTAGTTGACCGACTAGTCAGATAAGTTTACCCTTTTTTTTTTCCCTTTATGTGCCGATGCTGCCTTTGCCAGAGTTTATATCATCGTAGTCGCTCGTTGGCCATTGCTTGGTTGCCCATCGTCGTAGTTGTAGCACGATGTTTCACCCATTGCCTTTGTAGAGCTCCTCGTCTTGTTGGACGGTTGAATTTCCTTTGCGCATCAAAGCCATTGTTACAACTTGTTATCGTTGCTTGGAAGTCATCTACTTATTGTCATTGATGAAGTTGTAATTGATGAAGTTGTAGAGAGATGTCAATGCTTCATTGGTGGAAATATGAAATTTTTTGGACTTGAAATTAGAATAAAAATTAAGGATTAGATTTTTACTCATTGGAGAATTTGGGTTTAGGCTAGACTTTTAAGTTTTGGGCTAGGGTTAGATTTAAATGTTTTATTGTTTATCAAATGTAATTAAAAAACTTATTAAGAAACCTAAGTGGCAACTCTTTGCCCATCCACAACTTGATGAGTGCCTAGAGCCTTTTACAACCTTGTCAGGGAATATAGGAAGAACTCTATTGTGTTCAAAGTGGTTTTCAATTTGTTTGATATTTTCTCATCCCAAATGGTTTCTCTAGGAAATATTGTAGCCGTAGTTGCTAGAACTAGAAGCTCTAAAGCTCTACTTAACCAAGAAGCCATTAGAGCAATTGGAGTTAGAGTGGTGGGCCTGGTGGCTATGGGTGCTTGTCCCTGTTTCTTTCATTTCATTAATCAAGTCATCTATTCATTCTCAGTATCCCAAGTTGTGATTTGGAAATAAGCTACTCCCAACTCCCAATAATATTCATTGCTTCTCTTGCATTTGCTGTATTCTGAGAGATTTGTAGTGGCTAGCTTGCATAGCCTCTTTATTGCACCTGTTTTGGGCAACCACTGGATCTTGTAAATTGTAATGTCTTGAGTCAATTTGTAATCCCAATGTTTATGGGATGAATGGATGATGCTTCAGAAATTCGTTGAGCTTGGTCAAAGAATACCATCACATTAAGGTTTTCCTCGATAGTGACCGGTTTTTGAGGAGTTTTATAGGTGTGATTAGAAAAGGAAAAATATGGGAACGAAAAAAAAAATAAATAAATAAAATCTGAATTTAAAAAGAAAAAAAAAATTTCTTAACATAACATGCCAAGCCGTGCACGCAGTTTGTTGTCAACGCGGCTGCGCCAATTCCTCCTCAGGCGAGACCCACATCTCTGCCAAAACCTCTCATTTTGCAGGAGGAAAATTTTTCTAAAATCTACCCTTCATATTTGTTAAAATCTCCATCTCTAGTTTTTAGGTTTGAAAAAACTCAACAAAATTGATCTTCTAATGGAGATGGCCTAAGTGGTTGTGCAAAGAATACAGAGTTGTCGTGGTGTAGAATTAGGGGCACATTTAGAAAATTTGTCGAGTGAGGGTGAAAGGTTAAAACAAAAGAGAGAGTTTGAAAAATAAAAATGAAATATTTAGAAGCATAACCATAAATATTTTTGGATATGAGTGAAAAATTAAAACCCATTATAAAACTTTATTAAAAAAAATACTTATAACAAAATATAAAATATAATTAATTTGATAAAATGATATGAATAGAAAATATATTATAAATCATATATTATCTTATATTCTAAAAAATAAAAACAGAAATTCCAGTGAGATTTGACCTCTTTACCTTTCTTAGGTGAAATAACTTATCATCTTATCTAACTTATCTTTTGATTATTTGTATCTGTATATTTTATTTATATCTAAACATGTACTATATATACACAAGGAATACTATATATATGTGGATGGGGATGGGAATGGGAATGGGGATGGGGATGGGGATAGGGTGGGGGAAAGGAGGCGGGGGATGGGGATGGGGATAGGGTGGGGGAAAGGAGGCAGCAGCCCCCACTGTAGATCTGCTCCTGTGTAGAACAAAACAATGACTATTACTTCTTAGTTTGAGCCGATCAATTATGGAAACTTAGATTGATTTATATCATTGTGATCATTTGTAAGTTAAAATTACAAGGCGGATTTTACTCAAAACGTACATTCAGGGAGTGACGACATATTTTTCTCTAAATTAAAGAACAAAACAATGACTATTGCTTTGCCATCCACTGTTCACTACATTTAGAAAACTCAAACTATCTTATTTTTCACATTTGGAAACCTCGAATTACCTTGTTTTTTGTGATATGTATCTACAGTTGCAATCATCAAAATTCATACATTTAAGACTATCTTCACCCTTGCAATCTTCTCTCACTTTTAAAATGTCATATCACTAAATTTGTAATTATATACTATTCACTCTCCATCGGTGCAATTCTCTCTCTTCTTTCAAAGAAAAAAAAACATTATTTTTGCTTTCTACCCACTTGAAGTAGTACTAAAAAGATACAATTCTTTCAATGCACCACCAAAACGGAAGAACCTACCTAACAACAGACAACTTCAAATTTGAAAACTCTTCAGTTCAAAAACTCATCCACCTTTCATTTTACTACAGAGTACTTAATTTGTCCCATCACAAATTCAAAACTTGGCAACTCATTATTAGTTATGACCTCACCCAAGTATGAAAGTTAAGGTTGTTTGAAACTTGGCAACACCCAAAACAAACATTTTCGACCCTAATTATATGGTTTACCCTAATAAAAAATGATAACATTCAAGATAGCATATATAGTTAACAACCATTCGCAATTTTCACCGCACATTACATCCATAAGAGTCAAATTTTACAAGCGCAACTCTAGTGAATATACTAAATGCCATATTTAAAGAGATAGAGAAGTGAAGGGCGAAACCTTGAAGAGAACATCTATTATTATTAATCTAGACTAGGCATTTGTATTAAATACATAAATAGATACATAAAATAAATGGACGAATTACATACACCACTATGGTACTATATCATCAAATTTAGCTGTGAAAGAAAAAAAAATTTGTTGGAACCCCTCTGCCTCAAACACCTAACTCCACTAGAAAACACTAATTTTACTAGGCCAAAAACTAAGCTGTGTTGGGGGTTCTTGTGACTCTTTCACAGTTAAAATTCCAGACAATTTACACAGCCATCGCCAAAGGCGAACCATAGCCGTTAAGATGCGACTTCTGCCAACTCCACGCGACCTGCAGGCTCTCTTGAAGATCGGTGTGTTTTGCGGTCCAGTTTAGCTCGCGCCTGATCTTGGTTGGGTCGCTGTACACTTCTGCGTAATCGCCTGGTCGACGGGGAAGGTAGTCCACTTTAATGGGTACCCCCGTTGCTTTCTTGCACGCCTCCACGAACTCCTTTACTGATTTGCCTATTCCCGTGCCTACATTGTAGATTCCAACGTTCCCGGGGCTTGCTTTCTCCAGAGCTTTCACATGAGCATCGACAAGATCGGTAACATCAATGTAATCCCTTATGCACGTCCCATCGCCTGTCTTATAGTCTGTTCCCCTAACCTGCATTACAGATAGTGAAGTCACGGGAATAACTACTTGAGCATATCTTTGAAACTCTTCTCGGTTTTAACATGATTAAATAAACCTAGCAGAATATACTTGTTTGGAAACAGAACGATAAAAGTCGATTGTTAGAATTTCCAAATTCGAGTACAAAGATAACAAACTTGGCCAAAGACCTTGTGGTCTAGTGGCACCCGGTTGCACCCCCACATGGGAGGGGGTGAGTTTGAGCCTCAGTGGAGGCGATATTGGCTCTCTGTGCTTCATTTGGTTGAGAAAGTAGCTATGAACAGATACTACATTGTAACGGAGTCAGTAGTACTCAAAAAAAAAAAAAAAAAAAAGAAAGATAAAAATCTTGTCAGCAGACCTTTAGCCCAGGGATGATACCACGAGCAGCATCAAAACAAGCACCCGATATCCGCCCATGTTCACGAAGCTCTGGACGTGGAGCTTCTCCCAATCTTCCCTCTGGGTCTGATCCAATCACATTGAAGTATCTGAAATTCAAAAAAAAAAAAAAAAGTTTTGGTGCCTAGTTGGATGTTCCGATTTCTTAACAGTAGAATCGTAAAGTGAATCCTTTGAAGCCAAAGATAACAGTGGAGTCTACTTGGAGTGATATAGCACTTCGTTGTTGGTAAGGCATAGGCAAAAGTTGTGATTTGTTAACTAAATATTCAGTGATTCATTTGAAGAAATCAAAATCAAGACAGGGGTTGAGCACCTTTGTGGCTACCACTAAACCAAGTAAAAGAAAATAGATAAAGAGGACAAATAATTACAAAAGAAAAAAAAAATTCAATACAAACCTCAAAATCATGACAGCCATATTTGAGTTTTTATGAAAATCAAGAATGATATCCTCAGCCATCTTCTTGGCTTTTCCATATGGATTGATTGGAAGCTATAAGATGATATACACAGACAAAAAAAAAAGGGTATCATTAGCAATTGGCTGTCATAACGTGCATCCATAGCCAAAAACTACATTTACCTGTGGAGTTTCTTCAGTAATGGGCATAGTTTCTGGTTCTCCATATGTTGCACATGTACTCGAATAAATCAAAGTAGGCACTCCATGTGCTGCTATAGCCTCTAATATAACAAGCGTATTTGATGTGATATTGTGGTAATACCTGATTCGGAACACATAAGAAGTAATATATATATAAGACATGGAATATTAGTGTATTTATTAGTTTCGGTAGTTTCTTGTATGTAAAGCTAAGGTTTCTGGCTGTTTGTATATTCTAGTAGTCAGAACAGTTAGTAGTGAAGGTCTGAAACTGAAAGAACATTCCAAGATCAGACGTGAAAGGAATTTAATTTTCTTGTCTTGTGAGCCACACAGCCAATAAAATGTTGGACTGCATATCTATATGCTATGGTTATTTATATAAATCAGAACTTACTTTAGAGGATCGAGGGTGCTCTCTCCAACATATGCTACAGCTGCAAAATGCATCACGGCATCAAAAGCATTCTCGGAAAATATCTTCTGAACCTGAATACGATTGATTGGAGTGTAAGTGACCGATGCACATTTCAAGCAATCAATAACAAAAACAAATGAGCGCAAGAAATATCAGATTCAGGGTACCTTTTTGGCATCCCCAAGGTCAGCGAATATAAACTGAAGCCTCCCGGGCTCTGGAAATAGTTCTTGCAGGACCTTTATAGCACCTAGGTTTCCCCTCGAGAGGTTGTCCTGTCAAACGAGAGATTCCTATCAAGTTCTGCACAGGTGTACGGTGCACCCCCGCAAAGAATTACAACAGCAACTATTTAAGCATATTCGAGATATATTTACCACTATAGTCACACGGTATGAGTCCTTAAGAAGTCGTAATGCAGCATGGGAACCAATATACCCAGCGCCTCCAGTAACTAAGACATGAGTAACACCTGGTTCGTGATGGGCAAACTAAGAAACACACGCAGAAACAGAAATGGGACGGGTCAGTTTAAAATTATAAAACGATGCGTTTGATTTTTACATTGTAAATTTTTGTAGAGTTCAGTCCAACGAAGCAAACATGTTAGATCACTTGAGAAATCTACACTGAAGTAACATGTAAAGAGATGAATCAAAGAATTACAGGGCTCGAGGTGTTGAAATTAGGGGATTGCTTGAGCATAAGGACACATAGAGCTGTAAGGACAGCAGCCATAAGAATTTTCCCCAAAAAGTTGCTCCGTTTCTTGGGTTCAACATAATCCATACCTACAAATAACAACCAGAATATCTTAGACCTAAACGAAGAAACAAAGTTTATAAACAATCAGAGTAACCACAATACTTTTAACCACCAAAACCTGCTAGAGAAGAAACTAACTTAATTTATACAATTTGAAATACCAAAATCATTCATTTACCACAATAGAAGACTTTCTATAATTTGAGCAGAGAGTACATATATACAAGAACAAATACCTATATAGCAAGTAGAAAGCTCACCTCCTAAAGACATAGGCCTATTAGGCCTTGGCTGTGCTCTAGTTCTGGGCAAGTTCATCATTAGATAAGCTCTACAATGCTACAATTATTAAATAATAATATTGGAATATATATATGATAACCCCTCCTTCAAGGCTTTAATGCAAGCAGCTATCAATCTGCAAGAAAGATTACAAAATTGAGGCTTGATAATGATTGATCATAATATTACAATAAAAATGGTAAATAAAAATTAAAATAAAAAAAAAAAGTGAAATTTTTAACCCAAAGAAATAACAATTGTCCCCAAAATGAAAAGCATACCATAATCCATCAATTCCTAAGACAGCACTGAAACTTCAAAGACAATCCAAAATTCCTAGAAACGGAAAACGACAAAAAATTGAAGAAAAACACCAACTTTGAGGATCTAATGGCTCCAATTAAGAACCCAAAATTAAAACCACAGAACAGGGTCGTTTGATTGAAAAGAAAACAAAAGTCAAGCTGCAGTGTGGGAATGAAGAAATCCCAACGATCCCGTTACGGTGGTTAAAAACAAAACCAAAAGAAATAACAAAATTTAACTTCAAATTACAAGCAAAAAACAAGCGAACAATCCAATTAAACGGACAGAATTATCAAAAAATGCACACCACCTTCGATTAAAATAAAAACCCAGCAAAAAATCAAACAAAGAAAACAGAAAAAACAAAGCTTTCCTAAAAAAAAAACGCATTAATACATAGGAATGTGTTGCGGTGAGGCCATTTATATGTGTGTACGAACCGGTGTGTGTATTTCAATGATTAAAAAACCTATCTTAGGAAGGGACGAAAGGACGACGACTTCAATGCATTCATCGTACAACCACCTTTTCCCCTCAAAAGAGGAAAACCCCACAAACGACAATTAAAAAAAGTAGCAAAAGATAAAGGGGAGCGGAGCTAGAATGCTAGATCATGCCTCGGAGAAGAAGGAAAAGAGAGAGAAACGTACAGCGAGGAAAGGAGGAAGACGGAGCTATGGCGTGGTCCGCTCTGGCCTTCTTGTTGTTGAGGGTCTCTGGTTTGAAATGGCAATGGAGATTAGAGAGAGAGAGAGAGAAATTGGGGATTTGAAGTTTCTTTCATGTGCAGAGGGGGGACAGAAGCAGAAGTGTTTGTTTATGTTTATATGAAATGGAAATGAAATTTGAAGACTCAAACTCCAAATACATACATACATTCACATATGGACATATGGTGTGCCCCCCATCACACGCTTTATTATATTGCACTTGCCCCCTGTAAACCATTCAAAATAACAATACGTATATACGGTATCAACATCATGATTAGTTAATTAATGTGCTAATTCCAATTTTGTATGTTAAGAGAGTGAATTTTGTAGCAATAACAAATTAGTAATTGTGTCTTATGAGTTATGATATAAACTTTTGTTTATTGTGTTGTGAAATTTTATGCCAATGAACACAAATTATGTACCTAAATCAGTTTTGAAAAATAAGTAAATACATAGCATGTGTATGCGGCTTGTGTTATATTTTTGTATTTTTGTGTTATGAAATTTTATACTTTACGAATATGAGTTTTGTACTTTGGTCCATAATGCTATGTTATGTATCTTGTGTTTTTGTGTTTTGTGTCATAAAATTCTGTATCTATAAATTTATACTTCATTATTTCAATTCATGATGCATAATGCTACGTGGATTCTGGTCCACAATATAAATTGCCATAGTAAAATTAGAATGGTAACAATGACTCAATGAGAGTGGTCCACCTCTCCAATTGTATACTCCGTATTAAGTTTTGCTTTGGCCGTTATTTTGACAAATGGTAAAAAGTAAAAACTAGAGTCATCATGTCATCCTCTCAAACGAGGTCTAATTAAATTTTAAATAGCATTCGAGTTTATTTTGTCTAATTTTTTAATTCTCTATCAAATTAAAAATAATTTTTCTGGTTAAAGTCAATTGAAATTTGAAAGAAGAATTCTTCATTCCAACTTATTTGTTTTTTTTTTTCTCTTTTAATACCACTTTTTTCCAAATACAATAATATATATACTTCACTTATTGTCACTATTACCGACTTGTTTATTTACTTATCTCCTAGTGCCTACCAATCTCACCAGTATTTGTATGTATTTACTACTTATCTTTATTATCATCTATCTATGTATCTCGTTACCACTCATAATACACTATCACCACCTAATAGTTCCACTATCACAATTATATTTATTACAATCGCTAATTATTTTTTCACCATTATCTATCTACGTATAGTACTTTATCCGCCTCACAACTACTTACTTACTCACACCACTCAATATTATTGTCATTTACTAATATTACTTGTATTTTTATATAAAATACTTATATTCCAAATAATTTTGTATTTATAAATTCAAATTCCAATTTATTTTGTTAATTATATCTCTTACATTGGCATACAACAAAATATTAATGATAACAACACATATAATAGCCCACACGTGTCTTCTTTACTATTTTTTGTCTCCATTTTTAACCCCTTTCTCTACTTCAATTTCCAATCTTTTTTTTTTTTAATTTCTTTTTTCACTTTCTCAAATTTTGTCCTCACCCCACTAGCATTTAACAGAATCATTAGCAAAGTGATGGCTGATGAGGACTTAGAAAATTTGTAAGCAATGGGCAGTAATTGGATAATTTAAAAAAAAAATTTTTTGGGGGTGGGGGGGGGTGGGGCAAAAACAGTTAAGATCTGTTATGTTCTTTTATCATCCCATAAATAGTGTACCTAATTATTATGCAACTTAAATTTTGAAAATTACTACTTATATTCTTGCAATGTACACTTCATTCATCAGACAAAAGAGAAACAAAAAGAAGAAAAAAATATAATGTGTTCTCAATAGAGTCCGTTGCGCATGATTTTCTTAGTATGTTTTATCTCTCCTGTATCATTAACAAACTATTACACAGGAATGGAGCTTACTCAATGTTCATTTTTAGATAATAGTTGTGGATTTCCCTCGTCACAAAAAAAAAAAAAAAAAAAAAAAAAACCATTCCCATAACCAATCAGCCACATCAAGGTGTAATTGCAGTTTTGTCAATACTCTCTTGATTAAACTTGTTGCACATGGTTTTTCTAGTATAGTTTACCTGGCCTCTGATGTGTATGTCTCATAGGTGGTGTATGCTATTACACATGAAAGGTTTACACAATGCACACTATAGAGTAGTGGTTATGTACTTATGTGTTTCTTTCGTCACCCAATAAAATAATAATAAAATTGTAATTATTATAGTAAAACTCCCAAATTTCTTTATCAAAAAATGATTACATTCTAATCTCGAGGACCCCACAGCTCCTACCCTTGAGACTTGGTGGAGGAGGTTAATAATATATGGGTTGTGCCTCAAATAACCCAAATGCCTCCAAATACTTGTACACTAGTGCCCAAAATTACTTTATCTGATTAATTGCTAGTATTTAGCTTTTAATATTTTATTAATAAGTTGCTAATTACTTACTTTAAAGTTATAATAATAATTAGTACAATTTTTTAAATGCATTTGAAGAATGGTGAGCAAACTAACTACAAAATTTTTAGAGGACCTCCCCTTCTTCCTAATTTGTCTTTTTTATAAAAAATAAATAAATAAAATCATTTTACTATTTCCTACCGACAATTGACGCTCTGTGTATTCAATCCCCAATTCCTACATTTTAAAATTTATTTTAGTTATACTTATTTAAATTTTGAGATGACGAAAAAAATTCATAGTCACTATCTAAGTGTATGTTATGTTCTGCTCCTATGTAATACTCAGTGATACGTAATTTCATAGAAGAAATAAAAACAGAACTCAATTTTAAATTAGTTAAAGTTCAATACAGTTACTGAATTAGGAAAGATTTTAACACATCAAAATATCATACTATTTGACAAATTATACTTAAAAAAAAAAAAAACTACTTGACTTAAATAATTATATATTATCTTGCAAGCATAAAAGAGAAATTATTAGAGAGATGGATAATATCATGTGACATAATTTATATATTATTATTAACCAGCTAATGTGATTAATCAAATCTTGAGTTAAGTATCTTAGCTGGATCCCTACTCCCCCAATAATTCTTATTACACCAATCATCACATTTGTATTATATTATATGAAAAATGATGCCCTATTGCAATTTTGTGCCAAAACTTGCACTCATTGGCAAACACAAGTATAATGCATGTCACAAACTTTTATATTTATCCCAAGTACCTTTACTCCAATTTTTAACCTTTTTTTTTTTTTTAATCTTTACTAATTTACAAAAATGACATCATCTACCATTAATTAATCAAAATCATAATATCTTAATTTATCTTTTTTTTTTTGTCTTTTTATACTTATCAACTAATTCAATAATTAATTTTACCAAATAATTTAATTTCAATTAATTAGTTTATTAACTACTAACTTTTTAGCTTTCAACTTTCAACTAAGTGTATGTCAAACAAAGTCTAAAGTTACTATTTAAATTATTGGACTAGTTGAACTGTTTTATAATCTCATCAATTATCTATTAAAAATAGAGGTATAAATTCCTTTTATAGTATAATTATTACATTTAAATTTAATATTTATTTCTACGGTATTCGTTTCAAAATGGTTATTTAATTTAAATTATTAAATATTTATTATATTTAAACAAATATTAATCTGAACAAAAAGTGGTTTACGTATACCCAATTACCCATTGCCAATTGCTCATTTGTTCAACGCATTGTATTGCCCAAGTACAATGACGGTGGAAAGACGCATAACTAAAGCCGGAGAACGCGGCAACGTAATAGTGGGGTTTCTCATGTTTAAAGAAAGCGATGTAATTATTATTACTATTTTATTTTTTTTTGAGTTAGAAAAGGATGTGTTATGAGGATGTTCTAATTATATGAAGTATTTTAAGTTTTTCTTTTTAAATTTAAATTAATCTGTGTTTGTATTAGGTCGATCCAATTAAGGGTAAAGTGCTAATCATATTGAGGATTGAGCGATGTAATATTTTTACTCTAATATTTTTATAACCCTGATTTCTCGATTTTATTAGATTATATCTTCGTGATCTTGCTTCCAGACACTAAAAAGATAAATCGAGTCAATTTAATTTCAAGATTTAACGTTAAATTATACAATTTTACGTACAAGGATCCTAACAAGAAAATCTAACTAGAATTCAAACCCTAATGATAGTGTTAATTTACGTACAAATACCGATCTCAATACAGTATGTATGTATATATATATATATATATTGACTCACTTCGAGATTGATTGGACATATAAATGGTTCTCAAGTGCTTGGGAAGCTTACTAATGGTGAGAGGCCGGACTTCTTCCTAGGCATCCAAAGAGCCAGCCCAAAGTCCTCTCCTTGCATTCAATGCAGGTATTTATAGTGTAGGTGAGGGGGCAAGTTCCGTGTGCTCGGTATGTTGGGCACATGGAAGATATGCACTAATGTGTTTTTATTCTGAGTTATAGCCGTACACGTGGCACGAGATCACTTTATACTTTTAGGTATTTATAGGGTAGGTGGGGCCGAACTCATGCTACAAGGAGGGGTTCGGAGTAGTAACAAGGTTGGGGCTTTTGGAGAGGTCGGCTGTTGAGTATGGTCAGAAATGATTAATTTATGGTCGATCGGTGGAACCCGAGGAAAATACCGATTTGCAAGATCCTGAGTTATCGACCATGGATGATCCGGCTGACCGTATGCCATGATACCCAAGGGATATTCCCCATCACCTACTAATGTTTATGGCATGAAGTAACCCCACCCTCAATGTTTATATTATTTATTTTTATATTTAATTAATAAATTATATAAGTTAATGTTATAATATATATATATATATATATATATATATATATATATATATATATAATCCATATTTATGTATAAATCACTAAATGTTTAAATAGTTTAGTTGGTTGAGACTTTAAATATGATGTTAAATAGCTTATGTAGTTATGTCACAGGTTTGAATCGCACTTACTATAGCTTTTCTCTTTTATTTTACCCTTCACCACCACTACTACTACTACTACTACTAATAATAATAATAATAATAATAATAATAATAATAATAATTCTTTCAAAATACTAATAATAATAATAATAATAATAATAATAATAATAATAATTCATTTAAATAATAATAAAATAATAATAATTCTTTCAAAATAATAATAATAATAATAATTCTTTCAAAAAATTTTTTTTTAAAAAGACAAAAGGGTATGGAGGAGGGGCAAAATTGTCTTTACACCAACAAATTGCCCCTCCTCTCCACCGAATTGCACCCCATGAATTGTAATTCATCATTTGGAGGGAATTGCAATTCTGCAGAATTGCAATTCCCTCCAACCAAACACTGTAGTTTGGAAATTCACTGAATTGCAATTCCCGCCAAACTACATCCAACCAAACATGCCATCAAATGGTGACATTTTTTTGGGATCAACATAATAAAAATTATTCAATCATTTTTTACCACATTATAGAGTAAAAGTGAAGGAGTAGAATTTGAGAGTAATATAATAGAACTCTATATATATATATATATATATATATATATAGATAACTAATGAAGGTTTGACACGTTATAAGAAAAATTTTGACCGACACATCACGTATTATATTATTTTCCTAGTACTAGTAGTCACATTTATTGGTGTAATTTGAGGGGTAGGGGTAGGTAGGTGTGTGTATATATTTGTAGCGACGTGCCAGTGCCTGCGGGTTTTCAGTCTTCACATGCAAAGAGTCAAATAGAAGACAAGTGTCCCAATCATTGTCTAATGTCAAAATGTTTCAAGACAAGAATTGTCCTCTATCACTGTGGACCAAACCCCACTATTAAATTCTTCTTTTTACAAAGTTCCTTTAAAAAAAAAAGAGTTAATAAAATTTTTTTTTGAATACTACTGACTCTATTATATTGTAGTACATGTTCATCTATATTCTAGTGAGGTTCGATCTTATGACTTTCCATATGTGAGAGTCACTACATGTCATCTGAGCACAATGTGTTTGGTCATATGGAGGAGTCACTAAAGAGTTATAAACTTATTTCTATATTTATTTATCAAATTAAATATTATTTTTTATTACAAAGAAATTTGTAGTTATCCATATAAGAAAAGTAAATCGCACTAAAAAGATTCTATGCAACATGCTCAATAATCGAGAGGGTATTGACAAGAATGACTTATTACCTAGTATGAGAATCATGTTTCACATACTCAGCTACCATTTTCAAGGCTCAAATTAAATATTATTGTTGTCATTTGATGCATGAATTTTATTTTGGTCATATTTGATATTTTTTTTTCGTGTAAAACAATCGAAATACATCACATTTTTAGATCGAAATATTATTTTTTCACTAAAATCATAAATCGGTTTGATTTTGAACTAGAATTGTGATGCACTTTGATTGTTTTCTACCTGCAGTAACTTAGTTAGAAGCTGTAAATGTGACTCAGAAAATGAAAATAATACACTATGCACTGTATTCTGTATATGACAAAACTGATACTTAAAATTCAAATATAAAAGAAAAATTATTTAAAGAATTAGTGTATGCATGACATTGGTCATGAAAACAGGCTGCCAATTATGTGGACCGTTGAGTTAAGGTGACAATTCAATGAACAAATTGGATACAGAGTGACAGATGATTTGAAATAGAGAGAAAAAATCAATTTGTGTTGCTTACTTGCCTACTATTAATTAAACATTTTATCAATTAGAATTTATATATTTATGATTTTTATTAAATTGAGATTAATATGGTGCTGTTAAGTGATGAAATTAAAGAATACTAACAAACTATTGAGATTTAAGTTTTTTTTTTTTAAGTAATATATTGGACTTTTTTAACAATTAGCGGTTAGCAGATATCAAATGAGAATGTATAGTAAATGAAAATGGGGTAAAATTAAAGTACCAAAAAAAAATGTAAAAACAAATTTGAAACACTAATTTATTGTCGGTCAAGGTCATGCATGTATTATGTGGCATGAAAGAGATTTTGTGGGGTTGAACTCTTTAGTGCCTTACCATTTTAGTCCTATTTAATTTATTACAATTGGTTTGGAGTACAATTAGGTGATAATGATCTATTAAGACTCTTTTTATGGCTTTGTATGTATTCTACCCATAGTTATTGCGCGGACTACGGTTCAAAAATGGCATCGTTTTGTACAATTTTTTTTCACATGATCCGTTGTAACATACATTTTTATAACTCATAATGTACATTATTATAACTTATAAAATATATTATCTTACCTTAAGAATTTTATTATTTTAACACATAATGTATATTATTCTAACACATAAAAAGTATATTATTGTACATTATCTTACCTCAAAAAAAAAAAATCAATACTATTTGATGATCTAGTAAATAAGCAAGGATTATATAAACTATGCATATACATTAATTAATGTATTCACTTCAATTCCTGCATGGGATGGTTGTTTAAATATGTGTTGAAAAACATTGTTTTGAGTTGTCAAAGACTCAAAGTTGCCAATAACAAAGTTAAAGTAAGCTCAGATCACATGGAGAAGCCATTAAAAGAAATGGACAGTTGAAAACATATTAAAATATAAATTACATGATGAAATGATTGCATGTTTCCTGGTTTGTCACCTTAATTAATTTAAGGATATAATACATATATTATAATAAATAAATTATTAGAGAAATGATTTGGTGGCATAATTCGAGTTGTGCCAATGTGGTCACAGGCTCACAGCCACAACATTCTCATGGCTTTCAACTTTTGATACTGTATCATTTGGCTATATATATATATATATATATATATATATATATATATATATGCCCTCACAATAAATTTGTCAGAACAAAAATAACAAAATAAATGGGTGGTCCTTTCTCACTTTTTTACTTTTTAAAAATAAATAAATAAATATCTTTTTTCTCTTTTTGATAATCAGATAACATGCTAGCCGGCTTGACTGGAAACCAAGGATTGAGATTCAGTCATAGGCATTGTTGTGGGTCTTATGCACCAATTCAAAATTCTTGACACGTCTTATATTGAGTTGAATATATGTGGAGGGAAAAAATGATATATTTTGTCTTTGAATTAAAAAAAAAAAAGTATTTATTTATTTATCAGTTATACCATCATCACTTTTTATTATCAATTGTTTGTGAAATAAAATTTTGTTCCTCGATTGTCTGCAAAGTTTGTACATAATTAATGGACGGGAAGTGTTATGTCTTTATATATAATTGATAAGGACTCAGTCTAGGATTATGTATTTGACACCTTAATTTTACAAATATAGAAATGGTTAATAGTTAAATCAATGAAAAGTGTTTTCTGTTTTCTATTTTTAATTTCATTTTTCATATTTTAATTTCCATAGAAAATTAGAAAACAATATGAAGCATATATATATATTTTTTAAATACTTATGATTCTTTATAAGGTAGTATTTGTTCTATACTTTCTCAAACATTTTCATCACAAAAAACTTAAGCCCCCACTGGGGTTCAAACCTATGACCACTCCATTTGGATAACCGGAATGTCATCACACTACAATATGAAACATATTTAACTACACTTGTTTTTTATGTGAAATTTTTAAAAAAAAAAAAACAAAACAAAACAAAAAAAAGTGGTGAAATCGGTATTTTTAAAAATCTAATTTTGTTTTGTATTTTCTAATTTTCTAAAGAATGAAAATTTTTATAGTCAATTCTAGGGTAGACAACCTTGGGTCTTAGTCAATATATGCGTGCAATTTGGTAAATTTTGGTGCTTTACAACTTAGGTCTTGCAAAAATCTGCCACAAACTTTGCTCAAAGTTGAACAAATCTTCATGTTGGTTACCTAACAGTAACAGATATGTCAAGTTTTGATGACTTGTGAAATAATATTCTTACTTTCTTTGGTCACAAGATTTTTGAAGTGTTAATAATATGATAGACAACAAATTTTTGCAAAATTAACATGAGACCCAACAACTTGCACTTTGCGCTATGAACAGTGTACCAACACTATTTATTATTATTATTATTATTATTATTATTATTATTATTATTATAAGATAACCAAAGTTTCCCAATTTCGCCAAACTATATCATAGATTCATAGACCCCATATTCATCGGACTATATCCTAGATCCCATGAGTCCATCCCATGCCCATGAAGGGGTAAATTAGCTAATCTAGCTTTTAAAATTTAATACTCCGTATCAAATTGTACACTCCTGCACATAAGAAACTCAACCCAAATCAAAACTCCCGATATTCGTGGCAAGAATCAAAACCTCACCCGTCACCACGTCGCTGAAAGTAATTTTTAAATGTTAATTATAGAGAGCATTGCTAAAGCGAAATCCCCAAAAAGATAAAGAATACATATAATGTGAATCTATGAAAAACAAAAACAGAACATTAGGCTCATTTCAAATTGTGTACACAAGAACTACAAATTGTTGGCTATCAAATCCTTCACTGCCATGGTAGACTGTAAAGACATGTAACGGAAGTGATTTTGGTAACCTAGCAACCTTCAGAAGATGTAGAAATCTAACCGTAAAGTACAGAACGTGACAATGTTGCCAAATTAGTTCAAACAGCTTATAGTATGAAGGAATGGAAGTTTAGTTACTGCTGCTGCTGCTCATAGATCTGCATATATGCCTCTGAGAGCGCAACGACATGCGAGAGAGTCTCCGTGACATGCAAGTCTTGCATCTCAAACCTGGGACAGATACAAGGAATCGGATAATTGGAATTGGAATGCAAGGGCGTTCAAATCATGGAAAACATAATAAAACTATGTGAACGAAAAGGGGTAAAATTACCATAGTGCTTCTGACTTTCGCTGTACGAACACCCTGTAGGATCCTTCACCAGGTTTGCCATCATGAACAATGTTGGCAATCAAGTCATACTTGGAACGCAATTTTTCGTTGTCCTTGGGTGATGGAAGAGGAATATAGTCCTTCAGCTCTAGATTTTTCACAGGGAAGTTGACTGGAACAAGAACAAGATAAATACATCATCACAAGACAAAGCATTCATCTAGGTGTAGCACTGTACATCTCAAGTTCAGATTACAAAGACACTGCAAGCTGAAAGTTCTTGTTCTCCAAAAGTGTAAGGTTGAAGGAATTATGTGTATACAGGAGAGGGTATTTTCTGATCTTATGAGTAAACTTATCACATCAATATAGAAAGTATGAGATCTCCAGGTGAAGTAGGGTTCTATGTCTACCACTCAGAATTCATTTAAGCACAAGGAGTTTACCCGTCATAAAAGTACTATCCTTGCAATCTTACCACATTATAGAAGTACAAAAAGTAATCCATGAATGACCAGGTGCAATAATATTCAAGTGCCAATTTGAAAGAAATTTTTTGTCCTTTTTATCCTTTTCCTGATAGTTATATGTCTCATCCAAAAACTGCAATTAATAAAATACTTACCAAGAGTAGGGTTTTTTTCCACAAAGAAATTGTTCTTTGTAAATCGGCGCATGTGGAGAATTAGATACTTTGGCAGTTTTGTCACACGATATCTCATCCTAGCTATACGAGGTCTTACAACTTCAGTCACAGTCTCACCATCAAACTTCTTCAATATATTGAATAATGGAACCTGCAGTAGAATACCATACCATTACATTAAAGATTAAACTAGTGAAATATCACAAAATTAGTCATTATTATTATCATTTTATAAAGAAAGCTTATAAACTCCACATCAGATGGACAATGCAAGTAAACAAATTTTCAGGACAGTCAAAATAACATTACATATATGTTACAAACCTGGGGAATAATGTTCTTCTCCAGAATATCTTGGAAAAGAGGAGGTGGAGGTAAATCAAGTCCAAGCATCAAGAAAGGCATTCTACTTGTTTCAGCGATTACATTGACAGTGTCACTTCCACCATCACCATTAGTCTGGGCATCTCCATTCTCTTTATTCTCAGTAACAGCTCTACTGTGCATCTCTTTCACCACCTCCAACTCACCCTGCAATAAACAATGGATCATTAGGCTATACAGTGTTAGAAAAATTAAAAAGGAAAAAAAAAAAAAGAGGATGATCACTTTATAGAGCAACACCTGGAAGCACTGGTAGATTATACTGCTACCTTTCTTGGAAGTTCTGAGATCTGCGTGCAGGGTATTAAGAAGCCATGACATAAATTCAACAGGATCAGACTGCGCGCCTATTCGGAAACGTTTTTTGCTTGATTTCATGACAGCTTGCAAGAATTCATGTGGGCTGACCTGCAACATCACAAAGTTAAAGATATATTCAAGCTACAGAATCTAGGTGCAGTTGGGAATAGAGGAAACCTGTCCTTTGAAGTTCCTAGCATGCCAAATCTTTCGAGTGAGTTCTCCAAATCGATGAACCAGTGGGGATTTATTGTGTTGATAATTTTCAGGGATAAGAAAGAAATTCCTCAATGGAATCACCCTCATCAAAGACTGAATTGTAACATTAACAAAATCAGTCTCCTTAATGTTATTCAGCCCCACCTAACAGATTACAAATTAAAGGAGAATTAAATTAGGTAAGCATTTAGAACAAAAACAAGAAAATAAATAACAGGAAAAAGGTAATGGATTCCATAGATTCAATTAAAAAAAAAAAAGAAAAAAAGAAGGTAATTGATCCCAGAATATCCAAGATAGTACCGTTCCAGGAAGATAATCAGATCCATCGAGTGCCCTAGACCACTGTGTGCTGTTATCAAGCTGTTCAACTTGTTTCAAAGAAAATCTGCAAAGAGATTCCAAGAACATATCCCAACCACAAAAAACACAAGATGAAGAATTATATGGAACTAAGAAAGAGAAGATAAATAAGTTGTTAAAAGCAATCAAATAGGAAATCTAACAAACCTAGGATTCAGAACATATCGAATATCATCCAGTGATGAATCTATAACTTCATATCCATCAGGAAGACAGTATATCTTCTCTGTTCGCAGATTGATGTAAACATGGTGCCCTGCCTCAAGACTGTGTGTATATGCATGAGATTTTGGCCCCCTTCCTTGGTAATACTTCCCACACACCAAACATGCATATACATTTAAATTTGTTAAAGACACAGAACAAAATTTTTCAAAGTCAAAATCCAGAACCTGCAAAAGTGGAAAAGGAATTAGAATATGAGCCACCAAGTTACAACAGTCATAAACTTCAGTGGTAGTGATACCTTAAATAGAAAAAGGAAATCCAGCTTCTACATAAGCTTTCAAGAAAATAATGGAACAATGGAATAGAGAGCAAACACCAATAACCAAAAACCTACAAAGGCAAAATTTTTAAAAAGAAGCTTGCTAATTACAAACCTAATTAACATGATATTCAGATATAGCTACATGATATGGAGTAAAAAGGAAATCTAGTCAAAAAATTTAGCATCAACCTCAGGCCCCAAGAACAGGATGAGCAAAATCCTATTGGTTAGCACATACTCCCTATGGAGCTTCAATAAGATCAAGAAAATGAAAAATAAGAGAAAGACCAAAACATTAGCGTGGCTACTGCATACACAAACTCATCCATGGAAGAAAGAATCAAGAATGACCTGTCTATTAACTGTATCAAGATAAGGACAGTCCCTTCTCACTTCAACCACTCGGTGCTTCCTTCCTCCACTTCCTTTCCCACCTTCATCTTCACTATCATCCTCTTCACTGTCAGACTTGTTCTCACTGCTCCCCAATCTTCCTCTTACAACATTTTGATCTCTCTTGTCACCATCTTCATCCTCATCATCATCATCATATGATGCAAGTGGAAGAAGGGCATTATCAAAAGCAAGCTGAGGTGGAGAAGAGGGGGAGGATTGCTCCACTATCTTCTGCTTCTTTGAGTCTGTTTCCTCATCCAGCTCACTATTTTCTGCCTCCCTCTTTGTAGTCATTCTCTGATTAAGATTATTTTGACCACACTGCAGAATAGTATTATCCAATCACGGTTATTAACATTAAATATGTATCTTTAAAGCTTTAATCTATTAAATTAGCACTGAATTTAAAACCAGAAGATAAAGACCAAGTATAGTTGCATTACAAAATCAACATTTCTAAATTAACTGATGAATAAAGGAAGTCTCACCTCGATGATCAGTTTGATTACTCCAATTAAGAAAAGAAAATTAAAAAGTGCTTAAACCGTGACATAAGTGCTTCTCTGTTTAGAAGCTAGGTCGCATAACTCATATCTTTCTCATATACATGCGTTGTACACATGTTTATAACTGAACTTCAGTACCTTCAGTTCAATCATAGTAAATTAACTCATTCATGGTGCTTTAAAACTGTGCATGCCGCACCCCTAGTCCAAGATAAACAGTACCGAACTATAACATGTAAAACTGTTATAACACTACATCCACAAAACATTATTCAAATACTGTAGAGCGTTTGAAAGTAAATAGAGAAACGCTAGATTTAGTGATTTACTTAGTTGACTCAATTTATATGCTTAACAATCAATCTTTAGTCATTATCAAACAAGTATTTTACAAAACATAAGTTGCTAGGAGTTTGATTATAAAAGATAAGCTCATGATAATTATATATCAAACCTCCCTTAAAAACACTCACCATCAAAATTCATTCTAGCAACTAGCACCATAGACCTTCAAATTCAACCGAGTAGCTCAATGGCTACGTCTAAAATTCCAAATACAATACTTCTATCTTCTTTTGTCAATTGTGTACCTAGTTTGTTCTAATAATTTTCATTTAAATTTACCATCATTAAACCCTCAAAAATCTTTTCTGCCACAACCCCAAAACAAATCTTCTACTCATTCCTCTAATTAGATGATTAACAAAGAAGCCCTAAAGTAACCAACTGATCTTCCTATAATTATATAATTAACAAAAGCACATTGCCCATACTAAAGCCATAGATCTCTCTCTCTCTCTCTCTCTCTCAACCATTAACAATTCAAAGAAATCCAAATCTTTATAAGACAGCAAACAGCACCTTTTGCAACCTCCATTAACAAGCACTAGTATTAAAGAAAAGAAATGACCCTAAAGCTACTGCCAACAACACCAAACCCTGCCTCCTCATAATAAGTTTCTCTTGTTTATTCATTATATTTAACAGAAAGGATAAATCAAAAGAATGAAGAAAGCATATGAAAATATGAAATACCCAAATCTCAACCTAGGAAATAGTGGAGCTTGGAGTTTCTGTAGAGAGACACTCACTCACTCATACACCAAATGCATGCTACCACAGGATTTCGAGAATGAAACATCATCTCTTTAATTGCAATTATATACACTTCCGCATCCCATCAATAAGCCTATTAACTAGTTCACTAAATACTATTTCTGATTTTAGGCTTCAAAACTGGCTCTTGCGGTTCATTCTGCAAAGTTGTCTTAAAATCGAAACCTAGATGTTTGTAAGTTCATATAATGTATACAATCAAGGTATTGTGGAAGATTGTTAGGAAATGAGCTACCAGAACTATATGGAAGCTTCGATTTACGAATGGGATCAAACTTTTGCTAGATTAAACTACTAAAGGCTGTTACTTCATCCAGGCACTCGTATAACAGAGAGAGAAGTAGAGAACATACCTTTCAGGAAAACTTTGATCGGGAAACCTTAGATGCTGAAGGGCCGGAAGTGGCAGATTAGAATGATTGACAGCTATGTCTTTCTCTAATTTGGGTTGGATTTCGGATTGCTATTAAGAAGCAAGCCCAAAACAGTAGTGAGTGGCTTAAGGCCCATACATGTGGTCGGTCATACAATACTGTGCCAATTTTGAAGCTTTCAAAACCCGACGGTGAGCGAGTAATGGTCCGGCAGCAGGCGAAGAGGCGGAGTGGCGGACTGTTCAGGCGAGGCGGCGACCGGCGACTTCAGCTTGGACCTTTGGGGCGACGAGGTGTTAGGGTATTACCGTATTAGGGCTTTCACGATTCGCAGTTCAGGCCCTCAGGGCTTCAGGCGTTCAGCGACAACAACAATAATAGAATCTTGGTAGGCTTGGACAGCTTAACCGGTCAATTAGTAAAAAAAAATGATCAAATTGATTACTATTAGTAAAAAAGTACAATTAGACCATTATACTAAAAAAAAATGCAATTTCACCTAATAGTCAATTAGTACCCCTTCCTCTCGGAGTCTCGGGTGCTTGTTGACGTGAATGATGACTTGACAATTATTTTTAATTTTTTTGACATTTCAACTAAAAACTTAAACTAATAGTTCACGCTTCCTCCCGCATGGTTGGCTGGATGATTAGCTTTTGATAGATGACCTTTGGCATGAGGTTGGTTCTGATACCAAATTGAAGCATGTGTTTCATCTCAACTAAAAGCCTAAGCTGTTAGTTGGATTGCACATTTATGTTTTTATATTATATGCTCAACAAAAAGATATCGAATTAGAATTTTACTCTCTAATACAAACCAACTTTGTACTGTAAATGTGGGTTGAAATTCTCATTATACACAGTTTGCGAGAATGGAAGGAAATTTTTTGGATGTCAAGCTGTCAACAAAGGAAAGATAGAATTTGTTATTTATTGTTGAGGATATTATGCAAGGAATGGAAAGTTTAAGAGATGAAGTTTCAGTGATCCAAACGAAATTGGGGAGTATTGAATTTACTTCTAACCCAGTTTTTTGTTTGTTTGTTTGTTTTTTTGTTTTTTTTTTTTTTTACACTTCTAAACCAGTTGTAGATATATATATAGTTGAATGTAAGGTTTATGGAATAATTTGGGTAGAGAAGTAATGAAATAACTCGCCTGAAACTAGAAGGGAACATAAATTTAATACGTAGTATAAATTATTCCATCCTTCAGTATAAATTATCGTTTGGGAATCATTTCCATTTCCTCTATATCCAAAAATAATTGGTTCAAAACTTCATATCAAAGTGCCCCATTGATTAAAATCTCAAAGTATATACTGTAGACAATTCTAATGACTTTATACATTAAAAAGACCATGAAACTGCAAGAATAGAATCTTTAGAAACCATTGATTTTATCCCACATGAGTTTCAATCATGTAAAATAGAGTAAATCATCTTACAACATCTCTTTACTACAGTAAAAAGGGCATTTGAAAGGATGTTTTTCTTTTGTTTTAAGGAAGAAAATGCAATTAGGCAAATGCTTACAGTGGCAGATTCACTTATTAAGGTGTGGAGTATTGAGTTAAATGAAGGAATGGAAGAAGAGGGAAAATGATGCATACATTCACAGATTCACCAGTGTAAATTACAAGATATGTTGGCAATTATTCAGCCTTCTGGGAGAACATATGGTGCCCTAAGTTAAATATATTAATAAGGAATTTGAAAAGAGGGCAGAAGTCTAAGAAGCCGAAATAATACAATCTCAGAAAACAAACATCTGGTTCATTTCAATTTGTGTACATGAAAACTACAAACTGTTGCTATTGAATCTTTCTCACTTCAAAAAATTTGAATTTGTTACAGTAGTACTATATCCATTGAGTAGACTGCACATCTGCAAACATATTACAGTAGTACTTTCAAAATCATTCCAATTTCATAATGACACTAATAATCTTGGACTTGTGTCATTCACAGCTTGCAATTTTCTTTTTATTTTTCATATTCAATGAGAAGCAGCTAATGATTTCATTCCAGTCAAAATTTCATGGGTTTATGCGGCATTGGCCAAAACAAATAGAATAATAGTAATTCCGGACTGCATAGTTCACATTATGAACATTACTTCCCTAACTTCTCTTCATCTCGTCTAATTCTTCAACCTATTACCACTTCAGTTCTACAAGGTATTCCTAAAAACAAAATAAAAATAAAGCAAACAAACGAACAAAAAACACATTTTACCTCATCATTAGTGTAGCATTGATGCATGGGCTTCAGGCATCCTTGGTAGCTCATTTGCTCCTAAAACACCACTGAAGTCTGCATCCAATTTATCAAATAACTATCTACAAGGAACCTATTAACTGGCTTCTGCACCAAAATTTTGCGCCACAAATTCATCAAGCTTCCCCCAATTAGGTGGATTTGATTTACTCAATTCATCAGATGGCAATGATCTGATACACCCGAGAATATGTTGAATATCACGATGCATTCTGCACATAGCATTCAAAATTGAATTGAATAACAAGCAAATAAATGGATGAGCTAATGTGTTAATCTTAAAAGTCAGGGAAATTAGGATTCTGAGGCAACATTACCGGTTCTTCACTTGAGGAGTACTGATATCAACGCGTGACAGTGCTTCTGAAATTTGGGTGTGAAAGATTTGCACCACTTGCCTGCAAGTGACGCACACTTCTAAGCATTTTATAGTAGCAGCAAGAAAAGGGAATCTAAAACTACTATCTAAGTTTGCTTCCACAGCCCTGTTTTGCAACTACACTGACATCATGTGCATTCACATTTTAAGGCAGTTCAGCATGTACCCAACTTTCCAATTCCATAATCCTATTTGATGCACTCATAATACAGATTTAGTAGAGATATTAATATTGGCAATAATAAGGTTCAGCATAGTGTTGGTCATAATTGAGATACTTGACATCCCAAGGAGGAGGAGGTGGTGGATGCAGAGCAATCAAGGATTACACACACAACTTCAAGTCAAATTGGAACTAAGTTGAACCACTGGGCTCCATTTTTGGATTTTTGCCTATGTCCCAGTTCAATATCAATTTTAGCTTAACAAGAAATAAGCAAGATTTAGTAAACCTAAAACCAGAACTGAAACAGGTCTTGTTCACTTGGACGTCTACTTCACCTCTTAAAAAAAGATTTTATTTGTGCCAATAAATGCATTGCAATCACTAGCATGCCAGATTATCAGGAAGTGTGCCAGCTTGCGTACCTGAAAATAGTTTGAACATCTACTTCATGCAGAGTTCGAGATAACACACGTTGAAGAAGACCGACTTCCTTCAAAATTAAGCAAGCAAAATTAGTTGGACAATTTAGTTAGTAAAGGGCAAAATCTAAGGAAAAAAATAGAGACCAATTACAATTTTGAAAAACACAATACATGTTAAGTTCAACATAATAGCCATTTTTTCCAAGATGAAATGTAAATAAAGGAAGTAAATTGGTGCAAGACAAATGAAAAATGCACATTATAACAGATATGGAGTACATAAAAGATTTGAGTGAAGCTTTTTGCTTGCTAGCGGAAAGTCATTAGGTTCCTTTTATGGAAACTGATTGAAACTTCAGTGGTTACTTTTTTGGGGTTCTAATGAATTGTGATTTCCCTGTATAGTGTTTTCTAGCAGTTATCAGGATAAGCACATATATTTTACTGAGCATGGGCTGCACCTCCTTTATGCTACTTTTACTAAAATATTTCATAAATATTAGAGTGAAGCTTTCCATACTATTAACAAGTCTCACATTAGCATCCTAGGCAAATATGCTGTTGTGGACATAAAGACTGAACAGAATCAAGGGTTCAAAAGCCAGTCATCAAAAGTGTCTAAGATTAGGACGAGAAAAGAAAACTGAGAAGATCCTCTCATTTCCCATTTTAGGACTCAACGCATCTAAACCCCCGTCGCGAGAAAAGTAATAGAGCTAACATAGAATGACTTCAAATAAAAGTTTCTACAGTACAACCTTTGTAATAGAACGAGCAAACTGACTCGGCTGTGAATCAGTATCCTCTTGCCTACTCCAGTTCTCAACAATTTGTGGCAAACTGCGTAGGTGGATTAGCAATCGTTCCCTCATAATCTGTACAAGCTTTGAATGTATCTCATCTCTGTGGACCTTGAAGTCCTAGAAATTTCAAAAAAAAAAAGAAAAGAAAAGAAGTAAACATAAGAAAAACAACTATCTAGCCATTTGATTTCCATGATTGAGTTATAGAATACTTTGAAATACACACAGGTAAACATGTAGAAAGCGAATGTCATGCATGATTATGCATTACACATTTACACAATTACACAATCTTATCCTTAACTGATTTTATATCAGAATTCAGAAAGGACAGGTTTTGACTGAGATAAAAGCAATAGTCGTATTTTAAAAATCAAAGCTGCCACCAAAAAAAAAAGGAGACAAGCTAATGCATTTCAAGAAAAAAAAAAAGAAAAAAAAAAAAGAACTGTAATACAACAAATTATATTTATGTCACAAGCACCAAATATGTTCAAAGAAAAAAGTTGCAGCATTTTTTTTCTGTAAATTATACTTTTTAAATAATTGATAATATGTAAAGGCATCAGTGGGTACCACACCAAAGGATACATGCAACTATAAGAGAGGCCTTAGAAACAAGTGCGCACCTATACCAATTCAAGTTTATCCAAAAAAATCGATTTTTGAATACTACTTTCACTTTTAAAAAATCTGAAAAACTGCCTAGAAAGATAATAGCAGAAGGGGGAGAATGAGAGAAAATATCCCTTACCTGTGCTACACGATCAATCTCTAACATCAACAGTCCTTTGCGTGTTTCAGGTACTTTAAGGAATAGAACCCTCTTGATTTCTTCAGCAATACAAAAGAATATGCCAGATAATCAGATATTAAAAAATTTGGCAATACTGAATGTTGTTGGAACCAAGGCAAGATCACAAAGACACTACTGATTCTGAAATTTGAACATGAGAAAACATAATAATAAAATAAAAACATACAAGTATAGCAGATAAACTTTTAAAAATCTTAGAATCCAGTTTTCAAAAAAAAAAAAAAAAAACAGAGAATCCATATTATACAGAAAGGAGGTGTCATGTATTACCCAACAAGTGTTTCAGGAAAGAGATACAATAATTGGTAAATATGGTAAATGAAAGTAAAACATAAATATATGGTTTATGGTTTAATATGGTATTTAATTAGGTAAATTAACTTTGTGAGTGGTGTGTTTAGAATAATTGAGTATAATTAGGTAAATTAATTTCACAATTAATGAATTGGTGGAACTTTAACACTGTAAGGGCAGTTTTCTCATATAAAAATTGATAGTACAGTATTTTCAACAAGGGGTACTAACCTTTTTTTTGTTGCATCCACTCCTATAAAGTTTTTATTAGATATTTATGCATATTACACATGGATGCACGCACTTGGTGTGTGGCAACAACCTTTTTCATTAATTATATTGACGCTTATACCCTATTCAAAGTGATGGTTGAAAGGGTTTTCATATGAAATGTAGATAAATAAAGATAAATGGTCAGGTCTGTACATTCAATTCTAACACCACACATGCTTTGAAAACAGCAGGAAAACAAAAGAAAGTATAATGGCCATCTTCCTTTAAACAAAACAAGAACATATCCTATTGACGGTTTGTAGAGCCGAAAACTGGGCAGACAGGAGGAAAAGTTAAGGAGTAGAGCCAATCATTAGAAAAGGGGAAAAAGCCTGCCATGTTAGTCATAAGTCATAACTGGACCTTATATCCACTCAAACCATACTAACTATAACATATTTTAAGCATGAAAATGAGCAGAGATGCTAGAAAGTACCAAGTAACTAAAATGAATAATAAATGAGATCAAATGAGACAAGTCATCAAGTAGCATACATATACTGCATGGCTTTGTGTGCGTATAGAAAAGATTAGAATTATCGGCAATTAATTAATCCAGCATCACATACCAGGTATAATAGCATATGTGAAACTGATTACTTGACTTGCCAAAGCCAGGTGCTTAGAAGTAATAGACTTTAAGCCTGACACCTGCATAATTTAATTCAGTTAAATGCTTTAAGAATAAACAATATGGCTTAATGCTAGTGAAAAATGTCCCAAATTGATTTGAAAAACTAGAAATCTCTTAGTCTGTAAGTCAATTCCAATATCCTTATCAGGATCTAACTCTACTAATCTATTACTCTTGTATGCCAGAATAATTCAACAAGGAGCCTATTCTAACAAAATCAGCTTGCAAGGCTTAATTTAAGATTATTACAGCTAAATCTCCACAAAACATAGTATGCACACTACAAATCTCACTAAAACTGTTTTTTTTTTTTTTTTTAAATTTCCATAAGAAGCTTGTGGTGTGGCATTTGTATTAGCAATTATGTGAAATCAATTTTAATTGATTGTACAGAAAGTAAAACAGTCCATCCAGTGGCAAGTGCAGTAATAAGATACTGTGTCGTACTGTCAAGTCTGTAATTAGGTAATAAACACTGGCTTGGTGGTATACCATGAATTGGTACACCCAAAAACAAAAGTTCATGCATTCGAAGACTTGAAAACAAGTTGCTCCCTACAGACCAGGTATAATAAGGCTCTTTGGCCAATAGTCACAGCCAACTGTTAACTTGATTTTCATCCATTTCTAAAATCTTCTGAATGTCTGATACTTCTGTACTTCTAGCAGAAATGCTTACCATTTCAATCCCTACAGACCATAACTGGGGAGATTGGAAGAAAGAAGAGGGGAAGGTATAGTGTTTATGTACATGATTGTTCAATGAAAAAGGAACAAGATAAAGGGATCAGTAGGCAAGAATCCAACACAACCAAAGTATTCAAAGAAGTTATCATCGTTTATTTATTACTTTATGGTCACTAAAAATACTTATCTCAGTAATGCAAAAATCACTATAGTAATTCATCAATCAATAATCAAGTATCCACTATAACTACCTGCATAGCTCCAGCACCAAGGACAAGTTGACAAGTCCTTGTGTTGAAAAATTTCAAGATCTCAACAACACGATGGACAACTTCTGAAGAAAGTCCAGACAAACTATTATTCATATCAATATACTCTGACAGCATCTTCACCAGAATCAAGCCACTGAAAAAAGAAACAACTATTAGTTATCTTTACTGAGTAATTGTAGTATAACTGAAGTAAAAAAGTAAAAACCAGGGAATACAGTTCAAAGCAGACCATTGACAAGAAGATAAAACAAAGAACCTTCCTATGACTTATGTAACGGACCAGAAGGACCAATCGAGGGACTGCATCGGTCATAAAAATGGAAATGATAAAATATATCTAAAAGAATACACACATATTTAATTAAGAGAGAGCAGATATGTGATTGAGAAGGTGGAAAAAGCTAAAACTCACCTCTATACACAGACTCAGACACACATAAAAGGGAGGAAAGGGTTGTTCAGGAACTACTCACCAGTTAACCATGTGATATCCTATTTCATTGAAATAAAGCATTCTAGGTGAAGCTTTTCCACGTTCCCTTGAGTTCGATTCAACAGCATGTGCTGAATTACTTTCAGGATCTACATTACCACTCTCATTTGAGTCAGTTCTCCTTAAACCTGAAGAATTTCCTTGTGCTGCACTATCCAGATGCACAGCAACAGAATCATGCTGCTCCATATTTTGTGATGAATTTGAGAGCCCTTCATCCACGGGGGAACCTTCACTGCCTGGGGCTACAGGACCATTACTTGTAGCAGTCTCACTTGTAACCAAAGTTTCTGAACAAAAGAATGATGTGACAATGGCCTGAAACTCATCAGGCACATCAATCTCAGCCCAATTTTCCTGGTCAAGTATTGCCCTCATCTTTGCCATCTGATGTAATAAGCAAACAATTAGATCATAATAGGTCAAACCGTCAAAACATGGGAAAAACTTAGAGCTGGAAGGGAACTAACTCGAGACTCGTGTTGAAATTCTAGAAAACCTTTGGCCTGTGACTGTAGTGTTCCTCGAATGCTATACCCCAACCTTCCACCTATCTGTATGTGTTGCATATCATAGCATCATAACCACTGGGATGTAAATTTAAAATCTCAAAATATAAGTTTATGATTTTAAAAGTATCAAACAAAATACCCTCTCAGTTGCAGTTATGAATTCCTGGGTTATGTTATATATGTTTAGAAACTCCTGCAATCTTAGTTTTGGATGAATTGGAGAACGGACTCCAAGAATCTTTGCCCATCTACCATGAGCAGCATCACAAGCAGCAAAAACAGCTTCTGTATTCTCTCTCAAAATATCAGCTCTGTCCAAAAGAAAAACACCTCAGATAATTATACATGCACACCATGCCAACAAATTTTAAAAGCATATAGCCTATTTTACACATTTTAAACAGCAAAGGTGCTAGAAGTTGAAAGCTCTCTCCAGAATTCAAATCTGTAAGAAATCTCAACATCTAGACTATTTTACTTCTGAATTCTTAGGAAAGATGAAAAGGGAGTGATATTCCAGCTCTTAGACTGAATTAATGATCAGAATATTTTTAAAATAAAACCTTAAAAGATCCCTAATAAAGCTAAATCCACACCCTCCTCATAATTCATACCTACAACAGCTCAGCAAAGGACAGAACCCAACCAGAATTAAAATGCTAACTAGGGTTAACAGCTATACAAAGTTTTCAAGACCCACATACATAAGAAAGCCATACAGTACATAGTTGCCTTCAGAGATAAGAGCAACTTTTCTTCTAGTCAAAGTGGCAAATGAGCAAGTAGAGCACACAACTACACTAAAGAGGGTGGGAAACTGACTGAAATTGCAAGCAAACATCAACTACCTTCCATTTTTGGTATGGGCAAACTGGAAGTAATTTTGTTAATTACAAGAATGCTTTACCAGGTAAGCATTTCACAAGTTTCAGAACCACACACGAGGCAAATCCTTAAAAAGGTCCAAGACTGAAAATGCAACTCAATACTCACCATCTCACAAACCAAACCAATTTCAGTCTTTCAAGGTGGCAGAAACTCAAAAGAGTTAAAGCAGATGAAGGACAGTTCTCACCACATATTGCAAAGCTATTAGAAAGCACTATCTCATGAGGCTCTGGCATATAAGGGCTATCTCTTTTGTGCGACAAACATACAAGGCATTGCACTAAGAAATACGGCAAGCTCTATAAATATATAATAATCTGGAAACAAATATCCATAAACTATGAAGCGTTTGAAAGAAAATAGTTGCTAAACACTATCACAGAATGCATCAAGGACTTTACTCCTTTTTTATTATTGGTTCCTAATTTAGACAAAAGATCATCTTTAGTAATAACAGAAGTAACCTGAAATTTCTTGACAAATTTGATGCTGTTGACGCCTCACTACCTTTTCCTTGGGTTGAAGAAACTTTGTTACTGCTTCTTTGAGTAGAATATGGCAGAAAGGAACTAACTGGACTATCTGTTTCCTGAGCTGTTTCTGCAGCAGCTGCCCCAAGTGCAATTGCAGCAGCCACTGAATCAGCAGCATAATGGCCATCAACATGGCACATAATCCACTCAATTGCTTTTTTAACTTCAGAAGCCCGTGCCAAGTGGGCCTGCATTCACTAAAAGATAAGAATCAAGTTACATCATACCAGATAGGAATAGACAGATAATAAAATAAGCAAATAAGGTCCAGCACAGTCGTTTAAAATACAAAAACTTATCCAACAAAGTAAAGTAGATTGATGAAGAAGTCACTGGAACAACTTCATGAGTCTACAACAAATAAGATAGCAAACACTAATGCTAATCGCAACAAATAAGACAATCATAACTGAGGTTTCTCAAGGCTATTCTAGCCAAAACCTGAACCTCAAATGGTATCATCTACTTATATTTTTTTTTTCTGGAAAATATCATGCAAACCCATAGAAAAACAAGAAGGGGTTTAAAACTAGAGGCTTTTCTTTCCAGAAGCTATTGCAACCCATCAAAGCTAACAGATGAAGATATTATTCCACAGAGATTAATCCCTTAGAACAACTCAGCAGTAATCATCCAATAGGAGCAAAACACAATCTATGCTCTTTGATTTCAATTTCAAAATCATCAAACATCTCCAAGGATGCCTTCAGCACAATTTTCTATTCATATAGTCAGGAATGAGAAAGCAAGCGTTGGAACAAACATGGGCAATTGAAGAAAGGAAAAACAAAAACTAGGTAATAAATGTTATTTTACAGAAAATGAGAAATGAACCGTAAAAAAAGTCTAAGTAAATGCTGTATCCAATTCTATCTATTTCTAAATTGTGTTATAAAATTAGCCTTGAAAATAGTCATTACATCTTCTTTCACCAACAGAGTACAAACTAGACCATACTCAGAAAGTGATGCAGGATTTAAAACAATAAAATAAAAGAGGAAAGGGAGTATAGCCTCAAAATCACCCCAAACATTCTGCAAGCAATAACCTAGGAGAATCAAAATAAACACCCCACCCACCATGGGGCATCCATACTAACTGATAAAAACTAATAATCAGGGGGGGGGGGNCCCAGCCAAGATGGTTAAGGATACAAACTTGTAACCACAAGGTCACGAGTTCGAATCCCAGCCCTCTTGGTTTGAGCCGGTTAGCTATGGGCAACCTAGGCTGGTTTACCTACTTGTGGTCCTTTGCCGGCTAGGGTCACAAGGCGGGGTTTACCCCGTGCACACCCTCGGGTAGTGACTGTGGGTTTCCCTCATCACTAAAAAAAAAAACTAATAATCAGTATGTTTGTGGTCTCTGCATCTAGTTTCTGCTTTGAAAACCATACCAAATACATTTGCTCATTCAGGGATAAATTTCTTTTGACCAGATATAAGTATCCAGGAGCATTATCATACAATGATTTATCAGGCATGACCAACAACCATTATCAACAATACTAAAGGACCACAACAAATAGCAGCCACAGGAGGATAATGAAAAGTGGTCCAAGTATACATTACCTGCACTATCATGAAAACAGCTTTCAAAAGTTGAACAAAACTTTCAGGAGACAGGCTTCTCAGCCTGCTTGCAAGCGATGAGCCTCCACCTGAGCCAGCATACAAGTCAGACTATGAACTAAAGGATCACTACTTTTAACAAACACAAGAGTGTAAAAAAAAAAAACCCCAATAAAAAATAAAAAAGAAGAAGAAGAAGCACATCATTATGTCAAGGGTGAGATGGAATCCTAAGCATATTTTCATTTTTCAGAATGGATAATATGTGTACTTTTCTTTTCCAGACCTTGATGTGGCAGGGGATAAGGTATGTACTCTATTAACAGTTAAACTATGTCTAGAAGAGGCAGTAGCTAAGGAAATAGAAAATGTTCACCCACCATCTGTATCCCCTGCTCGCTCTCCCGTGACAAAATCAGAATCCAGAGGTTGGGCACCAAGAACTGGAAGCAGCTCTTCAACTGATATCTTAATAGCAGTTTTCATATCAGCTGTGAGAGTATCGCGATACATCCTCAACACAGCAGGTAGCTTTGCCTGAAAAATAGATAGTAGATCACTACATCACATAACATCCCTTGGAAACATATGCAACCAAACTCAATTTTTAAAATGTCAAAATTAGAAATGAAACTAAGTAATGGAGAAAAAAAACAAAAACAAAAACAAAAAAATAAGTGGCACTGTGATTCATCCACTTGAAAATTAGAAGCCATGCAAACAAAAGACAAATGGATAGGAAGATTTTGGTTGGGTTTCCATGGGATGGATAGGTTGTGGTGGTGGTGCTTAACCCAGGAATTTACTATTTCTCCTTGGTGATAGACTTTAATATCCTTTTTTTCACTTATGTGTCCTATCCAAACAGGCTAACTACTGCAAACAATCTAACAGTTAACTTTTTTAACTGTTATTTATCTTGTTAGTTGTTATATGTAGTTACTTCTACTCTTGGTTCTTTGGGACTTTTCTTCACAATGCTTTCTGGAGATCTTACCTTTTGTCATCCTGAAATCTATAGCTGCTGTTAAGAGTCCCACATTGATAAAATAAGAGAGAACATATGGGTTCATAAGGCCATGGTTAAGACTAGCTAATATGGTTTGACCCATGTGCATTATAGCCCAGTTGAGTGACCCTGGCCCAATCTTTGTTTATAAGAGCTGCCAACAAACAATTTGACTTTTTTTTGGACACAGGACATTTAATCCAATATTAGCGAACAGGTTGAAAAATAGCCATTAAGGTTGTGAGTCCAATTAGACACAGCACATTTTGTCAAATATTGGCAAAGAGTTGCTGCAGTGAAAACCACAGGAAGCCATGATTTTAATAGTCAACCCATGAGCACTCAGCCACTACACAAATACCAACTTTCATCAAAATATAATTACAAACCCTTACTTCTCAATCAAAATCCACTTTATATCTCACACCATAACAGATTTATCAATTATTGCTCATAAGAAATCCTTCTCACAACAATCTTGCACAAATAGTCAAATACTCTGAGGAATTACATTTCTTTCTACTAACAGAGTAACAGCATCATCAGGATCAAGGAGAGAGGAAGCACAGATATGCCATGCGTATTTTAATATTAGTAATCAAAGTAATCATTAGCTACTGTACACTTGAGAAACAGTGATCAAACATGTTACTCACAGTTCTAAGCAATCCAATAACAAGAGGAAGGAGTCGATCTCGGAAATTGGAGCTTTCTTCTTCATCCAATCTAACCTACAATACACCAAGAGCAGTTTTTAGAATGATATGATCCCTTCCAAACTCACAACATAAGAACTTGTTGAACACTAACAACAGTAAGCCAGTAGAAGAGACAGACCATTATTATACCACTTACACCTGTAAGGAATGCATAGATTGAATCACCAGAAATCAATTTATGTAAGATGAAAGTTTGAGTAGACAAGTGAAGCTATAATGAAATAAAAGCAGTGTGGACTATATTTTTAGGATATGGATTACAGGATGGTAGATTTAAAGAAGAGATCCATTTTAATTTTTCTTTTGGGAAATCAAACATTTATGACCACAAAAAGGAAGGGAATTTTCCATTGGAGGCATACTCAATGGCTGAATTTTATGGGCTACTGCAAGTAAAACTACTACAATACATGACCAAAATGGCACAATTAAAAAAATATTTGGACCTGATCAGAGTAAGAGGCTGCAAAAGGGGGCAAAGGAGTAAGGGAGGAAGACAATAACCTTTAGCTATGATGTATTCTAGTGGTATATCAGCATGTCATAATTTTAATTCATAAATCAACTTGATATGCTCCTTTAGCAAATGATTATTACAGAGGGACGAGCTCAAAAATCCAATTTCTACAGTGGAGAAATTATGGTTGATGCTTAAAAGATGGATAGTCAATTGTCAATTCTTTAGCATTAATGATCTTCAAAATCATTGATCCTTTTTAACTTGAAAACATGGGCATAGCCCCAGGGATGTCAATTGTACCCGTACTCGACGGGGAACCCGATTCCCCGCCCCTACGGGGATGGGGATGGGGACAAAAATAGGGGATTGGGGATGGGATGGGGGCAATTTTAAATTCCCCGCCGGGGACGGGGGCGGGGATGGGGAGTCACACAACACACACATATGTATTACTTTGTATATAATATATACAAAGTATAATTTTTAGAAGCATTTTTGTCATTGTATGTCATGAAAGGTATATTTAGGTAACATGTTTAATTGTAAAATATTGAATACTACTTTAAGTTGGAGATGAATATATATGCGTTATTTATTTAAATATTTTTAATGTTTAATTTTTAAATCTTTTTATAACTTATAAACGGGGTGGGGATTCCCCGTCCCCGAATAATCCCCATGGGGATGGGGATGGGGGGATTTTTCCCTTCCCCGGCGGAGATGGGGACGGGGAATGGGGAAGAAAGTCGGGGGCGGGGATGGGGGGGATGTCCCCCGCCCCCACCCCGCCCCGTTAACATCCCTACTGATAGCCCAATCAACAAAACAATAAATTTTAATCAAAATAAAGGTACTGTATATGATAAGTGCATCCTATAAGCAAGATGCATGTAGAATCACACTTACTTCATTTCCTTCTCCATTCATAGCTATAGTTGCTCGAGCTTTAAATTTTGATGTTATTGATGCATCTGTATCTCCAGTGTCGTGTATAGAAGTCCGCATAAATTCTGCTGAAAGAATGCTACAATACTGAATTTGATAAGTCATGACACCAAGGTATATGAAATCTTTAAATTCTCTTTCATATGTGGATAAGATGTATTCCTTGCATCTCAAAGTTTTTTTTTTTGGTTAAAAATAACATGATGAAGCATCTGAGACAGAATGCTTATGTCAAAGAAAAAATATTTCATATTTGTGATCAAAAACATAATTTCAGAAAGCACTGGTACAATTCACAAATGGCTATACGTAAGGATATGACCATATAAGAAGAGAGAAGTATCAAAGTTGTCAGGGCATAACCCACAACAAAATGGTCAACAAGTGAGCTCTTCTTTAGAGTGTTGATTGATATCATCTTACAATATATATATAAGGTGACACCCATTACAAACAAAGATGTACATCTCAGGACTCAGGAGATGATCACACATTCTAAGGCTTTGGCATGTCTTGATAAATAAATGAAGAAAAAGGCATAAGCCTTAAAGCCCTTGACAGCTAATCATAAGCAAAACCAATTCTTCAAAGCTGTAGATAGAAATCGATAGAACATGTTTTCAAATTAAAAGGGTGCCCAGCCATTAAAGCATATGCTTTGCACACTGAGAATTACTTTAAATAATTAGGGCTGCATTAACCTTGACATGTTTTCAAAAAAATTTGGAGCATACCAGAGTAGTTAAGCACTTGAGCTCACTAATCAAACAATTACTTCATCATCACACTATTCATTTAATTTGAAAACATAACAAGATCAATAACAGACGAACCTGTTAATGGACTCAACCGAAGCAGCTAATTGATCACGAAGGTGACGGAAGCAGTGTAGACCAGCTAATTCATCCTCATCCTATCAAACAGGAAATGACAACTTGGCAATCAATTAAATTACTACATAAATAAATGCAACTAAATTTTTCTGAGCATAATCCCAACCATATAAATGCAACTAAACTTTTCAGAGCATAATCCCAACCTAAGAAATCAACATCCAATATATTATAACAATAAAAACAACAACAATAATAATAATAATAGCCAAGAAGATTCCTAAAATAACCAAATCATTAACCAATTACAAATGTACAAAACTGAAAAGTAAACATAAACAAAGACATTTGATTAACTGCAAATATACCAATAAATGCTGCAAATCATCTGTTACATCTAAAGCTCCAGCACAATCGGCAGATGCAACAAGCTGCATGAAAGTGAGAATATAGAGTTAGCATGATGAGAAGCATCCAAAGCTTTGCTGGTTAAATAAGTCAGCCAACAATACACATTTCAAAATGCAAACAACAAAAATACATACATAAAAATAATTTAATCAACGGGTTTCCGAAATGGTAAATCACATGGCTGCATTCAAGTCATTATCAACCAGGACAGTGATTCTTTCAAGAATAGTACATTCAGTTCCAAATTCCAATCCTGCTACTTTGATGATTTGAATTGTTAAAATTCAGTGTTACAAAAGTAAAGGGGGAATATTTTCTTTTTATTATTTTTTATCTTTGGTCAAATTATTAGGTAGGCAATGGCATAGCTAGGCACACTGTGTCAATGATGTAAATGATAATACGCAAACATTCAAATGGTAATACAAGAATGTTCATATGTTAATCTGAACATTTTAATTATGGAATTTAATTATATTCATAACCCAAGCATAAATGGGTTACCTCTTAAACATTATTATAATACTATCTAAACATCATTGACACGACGCATCTAACTAGGTAGGCCATGGCCTACAAGTAAAACTATTATTTTCTTTGGGGGTCACTGAGTCTCAGAAGCTTGATAACAAAAAAAGCTCTATTCCACAAAAATGTCTATAAACAAGATATTGAGGATTTATTTTATAATACAAACATCCAGGTACAATATACACTTTGACAAGACAGACTCTTATGACAGCCATGATATAATAATCATAAAGCGTAGAAATTTATGACAACGAAAAAATTATATGAATTAATTACAAAAAGAAATTCAAAACCAGGCTAACTTTATTCAAATGCCATATCATTATCAATATTTATGAACACAGGAAGACCATGTGCTTGTACTGATAACAATTAACAACCTATAGTCTTTAACACCAAATGAGTCTTTTTTTTTTTCAAATCATGGATTTATTAAACAACAATGCCAAGTTATTGATGGTTATAACCTAATAATAGAAGTCAAATGCATAGAGCTCCTGAATTCCATAAGCCCCTTTAAACCACCTACAGCCATTTGATTACACCAAAAGAAAATAACACAGGACATTTATCTTTTACCCTCCTATCTACAGGGGTAACCAAGCTCTCAAAACATTTTGGGTTTCTTTCCTCACATGAGACTCATGGAATTGTGTCCATGACTTTCTAATAAATTCTCATGACTTTGCAGGCTCTCCAAGCAGCCAAAAGACCTTTTTTGCAGATTTACCATCAACTATTCCATTCTTAAGAGAAGAGCATGCTCTTGATCACCCATATCAATAATTTTACTCTTGCAAGGGTTACAGACACATCAGTTTATAAGTCCATCTCACCCATAACAAAGCAATTAGAAGCAATATCTACAGAACAGAAAGCAGGAATGAAAATTAGCCCAAAGCTATAAAAAAAAAATAAAAATAAATAAATAAATAAATAAAAATTAAAAAAAAAAATTGCAAAGATAAGTTGGCCAAGTACATTCGCAAAGGGTAGCTAGAGTGCTAGACACACATATCAACACAAAGTTGGCCAGAAATTACTCACATGCAAAATACTCCATATAAGATAAATGCCTAGGTGAGACTGCAGATAAGTATCAGAAAGATAGATTAATGGATTTACTGATGTAGTAGTAGCTGATCATACAAGTCCATGAAAAGTTATTGGCTAAACAGTCTCCATCAGTTAATAAATCTCAAAGTGTGTTTCTTCCTTTAATTCTACAACAACCACATTACAATGAGTGGGAATGTGGGATGAAACCCATCAAGAATGTATTCTTCTTTGAATTTACAAGCTCTCCATGGAAACGAAACCTCTCTCAACATTGGTATTATTTGAGTCATACAGCCTTGTTGCACAAAAAAACCACGCATCTTTGTTTAGATTCAATCTCCTCCATTTCATGATCTCCCAACATGTGAGTTATGACTTTAGTTAAACATGCTCTTGTAGCAAACTCTACCAAGATCCTTAGTGAGTCCATTTTGTTATTCAGCATTCCAACTGTCTTCAATTTAGAAATTCTGCTTGGTAACTTTCTTCATTTTCTCTAGGAATAGAATAAGTAACTCTTTTATACTTAAACAATGGGATCAATGATCAGTTTCAAGCTGAAGATTAGAATACAGCTCTATTCTCTTGCAAAATTTTTCAAGTTTAGGCTGTTTAGCAAAATAGTGAAAATCTCCACTTTTTATCAAGCTGCTGGAAACTTCAGTTCTTAATTGTCCATGCTTTTCTTTGTCTTCTCTTTACTAGAATAACTCTATTAGCATTTCTGACACTAAAATCCAAATTCACAATGTTGGCTTTTTGTTAAGGAAAACTCCTAAAAAAATTTAACTCCCAAAATTATAACAATATTATGGGTGCACAATTGTGTAACAAACTAAAACTATTGGCCTCTTAAACTTGTGATAACTGTTTAATGTTCTTAAATGCTTCAAACCTAGAAATTGCACCTTTCAGCTTATGCAAAACGAAAGAATGTTTGATCTTGTCATATGATACTTTCTTTGAGTGCTTGTATTTTTTATCTATTCAGTTCACCTTCATGTGATCCTAATCATGAATCACAAATGTCTACTATGAAAATATTCAAGCACATACATGGAGCAAAGTCTAACAGAAATACAAAATGCAGCTTCAAATATTCTCCAGAAATTTAGAACATACCAACTTAAGAGTTGAAAGAGCTTGATTAACATATAGAATCAGCCTCAACTTGTTCTGCAAAGAAATCAAATCCCCCCTCTGCTCATTCAAGTCGTGGACCTTTCTTGCAGACCCCACCAAAGTTGCATCCAGCAACCGTATGGACTCCTTCAGTTCTCGTATTCTATTACACCCTTCAACGATCTTACCATTGAGGTCCTCCAGTTGCCCCTGAGCCTCAAAAAAGGAGCTAGAGCGCAAAGAAATCTCCCGCACCAAGTGTAGTTCCACTACATCCAAATACTGCGATAACTTCTCTTGCAGCACCAAATTCTCGGTCGTGGTTCGGAACGGGCACGCAGCCTTGAACGTGGCACCCTCCTCCAATTGAAAATCCTCCTTGAAGTAGAGCGCAGGCACTTCCCGAAGGCACGCAACGAGCGCATTCTCCCCGTTCTGGCCTTCAAGGGACTCAAACTTAGTGTGCTGTTGGATGTCATGGAAACGGGCATACGGTTCGGAGATAGATGACAAGTATGTGACGAAATCGGGTCGGGCGAGATCAGATCCGGGCTTGGACGGAGGCGGAAGAGCGGCGAATTCGGGGATGGGGACAGACGCGGAGGCGGACCACCACCACGTGTCAGATTTTCCCGCATGCGGATTATTGAGAATGGAAGCTAAGCTCTGGCTATGGCTGTTGGATTCGGAGGTGGATCGCGAAACCTTAGAGTTGAAACTCTCTTGAGCTTCGAACCTTCCCGACGACAGGGAAGGCTGTGATTCCATTTTCTCCGTCAAGATCTAAATACCATAGACACACAGCACAAGACGAAGAATTTGCACATGCATAAACAGAGTGAGTGATCTAAATCGCAGGGAGGATTGGATCTGAATGTGATCGAAAATGATCAGTGCCAGCCAGCGATGGAGGGGTTAGAGAGAGAGAGAGAGAGAATGTGGTGAGTGTTGGCTCAGCGGTGAGGTGAGGTGAATCTTGGTGCGGTGTGGTGTGGTGTCGACCCTGCAAAGTTGCAAACGCCAAAAAGGAAAGCGGAAGAGAAAAGGGGTCCAAAATGAGAATTCGGAAAGTTATGGGGAAGGACATGGCGGTTTTTAGATTTTGGGACCCGCCATTTTTGTTTATCCAGATGTGTCATTTTCTTTTACTCCGTATTATTTTTGTCTTTAATAAAATTTTGGTAACAAAAAAAAATTAATCAGCAATAGTTATGTGGTAAATATATAGTTTTTTTTAGTACTACTGTTAATTATTCTTTTCATTTTATGTTAAGCAACTCATGTCCTTTTTGCTTAAATTAACTTTTTTTAAAATACTTTTTTGCAACCAAATGTAACATTTTTTATGTATCATGTGTTATCAACCATTTTTTATTTACCTCATTTAGAATTAAATCGAAAAAAACCACTACAGTCAATGAGTAAGTTGGGTATTTACTCGTTTACCTCATCAGTTGTGTATACTAAGCAAAATACGCTCATGTGTGATAAGACAAACTCAAATATGATAATCATGTTACATTTACTCAACCATCAACGATATAGTCTGACGGAATTACCAAGTACACACCTTAGTGCAGTAATTGGACTGATTGTAAATTTTCCTCTAACACTCAAAAAAAAAAAAAAAAAAACTACGTACTTGTAAGTGTTGGTATTAGTTTGGTATTGCAAACTTGGTATGAGATAATATAAAACTAGACAGTGTCTTAGTTTTGGACTGTCTAGGTCTAGTTTTGGTATAGCCAATAATATTCCCTGTAGCATAATAATGGAAGATTTTTTTTTTTAAATAATCCTGTTCTCGTTAAACAAACGTGGGATATAATTAGATGCCATCATCCCCAATTCATTATCAAGTATCAACTGTGAAAAATGGTGTGGTAACAATATTATTCATTATTAACTGTCTGAAGGCTGTGCTGACAATTGACTTACACGAAGGGCAAACATTATATATTAAATTAATCCATGAACATATTAGCATTCATAATAAAAAGTATTCATAATGATTTTAATCCATGAACATATTGGCACTCATAATTGTGGAACTGCACTCCGTGATTAAGGTGATGAGCAAGAACTACAAGGTTAATGACTTTACCAATTACCATGAAGTTCACACATGTGATGAGAGAAGACAATAAATATGCTGACTTTCTTGCAAATCTTGGTCAAGCAAAGGATTCGGGTACAAAAGTCTTAGAAACCCCACCTGAAAATATTTTGGGGTTCCTTTCAGCCGATACTAGGTTCAGAAGGGTCAGTTAATGCCCGCCTTGTGCGGGGTGGTCTCACAAAAATAAATAATAAAAAAATATTGGCACTCATAATAAAAAGTATTCGTAATGATTTCAATTGATTATGATACGTATATAGAGAATTAGAGATTGAAAATTAAGAAAATGTACACGGGATGAAGAAGTTAGAAACAACCTTCTCATTTTTTCTTGTTTTTCTTTGTGACTTGGGCTTTCTTTTTTGCTTTCTTTGGTTGCTTGCCCCCTCCAATTTTGCCCTTCTTTTGCTCAGCCCCCTAAACAATATACAAGGATCCCAACAACTTAATTTTAACGCAAAAAATATATAGATTATTTCCTTAAATTCAAAAAAAAAAAAATCATTATGCATACTAATGATTTTTTAGCTTTTCGTTCTGTTTTTCCATTTGTTTCATCCTCAATGGCTTCATTTTGATTGCCTTCAACAGCCTTTTTGGGCAAATTGTCAGCCTCCTCTTCCGAATCAAACGAAAATCCATCAAGAGTCCCTGAATGGAATATATTCAAGAGAGTAAACATCTTTTACTCCTCAAAGAAAAAAGGAGATCTGAAGGGGAGAAATCAAACCTTCAACCATTGTTTCAGCTTCATAAACATTTGATTGTGGTGTCAATTGGATTAATTCATTCATGATGGCGTCAATCTGGTGAAAAGACATGGAGGAATAGGTAATTTGAACACATCAACCAAAATGCCTTTTTTTTTTCTTCGTTTTATCTTTCCAACCATTTTTATATACAATGCGACATGAAAGCAGAATGCCATGACTCAAGTTCAGGACAACAAGTAATGGTGGGGTAAAGTTTCTTATTGTGCTAAACCTTTAACCTATGCCTAACTGCTGGTGCATAAAGGAGGTAGGGAAATTAGTACGCTTGAAGTAAGTCAAAGGTTATGGGTCAATCCATTACAAGCAAAGCTATAAAATGCACTAATTTTAGAATGAGGTATTATGTGTTCTTCCTTTTCAAGGTGCTGGTATGGCTAGAGCAAATAAATCAACAAACACACCTTTGCTTCTGATGGACCAAAGCTTACCTACAGCAACGGAAGAGTGTCAGATCATATACATAAATATATGTATCGTGTATGGAAGACAAGTGGTCAATTTGGAAAACTAAGTACTAAATACGGTCAAATTGATAATTGAGAACTAAATGTGAAAATTCCACTATAGTATGTGAACCAAAAGTGGAATTAGTCCTATTCGGCAAAAAGGAAAAAACAAAGCTAAAGAGGTTTCTGCATTAAAGAAAACGCATACCACACAGAATGGCATGGAAGGAACTATTGTCGTTTTGTATATGGTTCCTGAAATTTCAAACCCGATTACTAAAATCAGAAGAGCCATGAGTATTAAACCTTGTTGCTCTGCAAAAAAGGGCGTGAAGCATCTATAACTAGAACATATAATTGCCACACTTAATCTCATCATACCACCTCAAGAAAGGTAGTGCTATTTCATGGTTCTACACGACATGCAAATCAAGAACTTTATCATCAGATATTAGAGAAACTTGTACATGCCTTTTAGATCCAAAAGCATTTCGTTGCTTCCAGATGGATTATCTGAGATTACAACCCGCCCAACAGCACCCACATCACCACTCAAATCTATGGAATCACCATCACACTCCACAAGTGCCTTTTATGAACAAAAGAAAAAAAAAATGGTGTCAACAAACATTAACATGTTAAATGATGGGATATTTGCAGATGACTACTAAGACATTTAATTATTATCAAGAAATATTGAAGAAACATCAAAGTAGCTGGGTCTAAAGGCACCAACATTGACATCTTTTAGTTCATGCAGAAAGGGGGAGTTGGCTTTTAGAATGCAGGAGAAAGAAAAGAAAGGAACACAGATTAATCATATCTACATTATCCATATAATTAGTTAAGGCCTGCTCATACTAACCTTTAACCTTTGCACTTTCTCAGGAAGTAACAAAGGGAGTCTTGAATATGAAACCTACACAAATAGATCAGAACGACTGGCGAAGTTACTATCTCCAATATCAACCATAATTGCAATAAAAGTACTCTATGTCTTACATGTGTTCCATTATGCTTCTCTGGAATATCTTCCTCTAGGACATCAGCATTAGCTTTATTCTCTGCATCTAAATGATAAAATAATAAAATAAATAAACAAGAGTTTGGCTTAGAAAAGCTACAGTCTCTAGAAAGCTCAATAAGTAAAATTAAAATTTTAAAATGTTAGGGTGACTACAGGCTTATAGATTCATTCATCATATCCGTTACATAATAAGGATTACAGCAATGTCCAGAAAGGTCATTAATGGCTTCCTTACCCTCATTTGTAGTCTTTTCTACTTTCTTCCTCTTTTTTGGTGTGTGGTTGTCTTTTTCAGATTGTTTTTTCGGAGATTTCATCTTCAGATCCTCGGTGGAGACAGGTTCTCCATCACTGTCAAGGAAATCTGGATCTTTTGTTCCTTTAGATTTCATGTCTTGAGCTTCATTATGTGCAAGTAAGTCTTTATCAAGGATATGGCCCTTTCTTATAGGACTGGTATCAGGATAAGACTTGGAGTCAGATGAGAGACTCCAGACTGAATATATAGGTTCCTGTAAAAGAACAGTCATCCTTGAGGAGTGCACTAAGATGGTTAAAACTTCAGATGCTGCTAGAAATCTTCTAAGAAAACTGGCACCATCTAGTTAGTTATGTAATGGTTCTGAACTTACCTTGGAACAAACTAGGATCCAATAAACTTTAGACAACAAAACCAAGAAATCAACGATCATCATATATAAACTAGATTGTTTGTAGTTCATGGAGGGCAAGTTTTATAATTCCCCCATTGCAAGAAAATTTTCAATATTAGCAAACAAAAATCAGCCCTGTTCACAGCGATGATCCAAAATGGCAGTAAGGAGAGAACCCCCAACATCTACATTTTATATTCCATAATCCAATAAGCTCAGCATATATGAATTTGAAGACTAAGAATGCATAGGTGAAACTCCATCTACAGGACTACAAAATGAACTAACACAAAGAACAATTGAATATAATTGCAAAGCACTGCCTACCTCATGTGAAATAAACTTCTCTGTAGCTTTTCTCTTAGAAAAGACCTTGAAATCATCATCATCTTTTCCTGTACAATTATAAGAGAGTGCATTTATCGTCTTATTCTGTTTTAGCTAAAATAATATGGAGTAACAAATTTTAGAAAGCATACCTTCATTTTCAGGCTGACTTTCTCTCTTCCTCTTTCCACCTGGTGTATGCTCCACTCTTGCCTTCTTAGCAGGAGACTTTTCTCTAGAAGGCGTGTAAATCAACAAGTCATTCCCATCCAAATTGTTTTTAGTCTCAATTGTATTGGATTTATCTTTGGAGAACAATTTCCCGAGACTCATTCCGTCCTCATCATCACTAATAGGACTATCATTTGAAGGGGACTCTGAATCCGACGATAATGCTAAAGGAGTAGGTGCCTGTTTTAGCATTAAAATTCTCAATTACCATCAACAACGCGTCAACGTTAACATCAACTTCACTATATCCAAACCAAACATATTAACATATGCATCTGCTGAATTCACAGAACCAAATAAATCATCAACCAAACTAATCGCATTGCATCACCAAACATTTCAGTAATGAATCAGAGAATATAAAATAACCCAACTCTGGGTGCTATATAATTTGAGACTTAGAGCACGTTTTTTTAAGGGGGGCAAAATGAAAGGCAAATCATCCATAAGCCAACTGCATAAAAATGATAAAATACAACTGAAGTTTGAAGTAAACAGCACATTCAAATGCCATTATTAGCTCTGTAACAGATATTTCAGCTCTGGCAGAAAAGAAACCAAATTCTAGGTGGAAAAGATTATAAAAGAAAATCAATACATTTACCTTGAAAGAACGAAGCCAATCTGGAGATTCTTCTCTTGAGGTACTCATTTTGAGCTTTCAAGGATACAATAAATAAATAAATTTACTTGAGAATTTGTCAAGGGGCAAGCATTTTCGCTGGGTTGTTTAGAGTGGGAGACTAAGACATATAGAGTGAGAACTGAGATTTAATGCAATTTCTTCGTTCCACCTTACATTCATGCGCTCTGTAGTCCTTGCTTCCCTGTATCGATTCTAAAATATATCTGAAATTGCATAAAATGAATACAAACGCAAACAGTACAAAATCCAAACTGGGATCATATAAAATCAATAATAAGCCAATGGAGAATGTTTTATAACTTACAGGACCAGCAGATGCACGGTTAAGAATAATGGAGAAGCACATCTCATTGACTAACAACAGTTTTTCACACAGATAAACCTGCAATAGATGCAATTGCCAACATCAACTGCTTTAAATTTCAAATGGAGCCCAAAATAAGCATCTATTCAATTCAACCTACATATTTTGATGGTAGCTTTTGACCGTGCCAAACACTCCGAAGTCCAAACACCTTGTTTGCCGAGAAGGGAGAAGCCAAGTCGCCAACTCGCCGAGACGCCGGTAGCCGGATGTTTAGCAGCTTCTACCGTCGTTTTTTTTTTTTTTTTAAATGAAAAATAGTAAAATAAGCCATCAAAGTTAAACCTGTTTGGTAAATGGTTGTTGGCTGATTGGGTTGGCTTTTGGGTTAGAAGGTATGATTAGTTGATAACATTGGGTGATTGTAGAAAGTTGTTTGATAAATTAGCTGTTAGCTGATCCTTTTGAATTTTAGTATTTTGGAGTTACAAAAAACTTATTAACCAAACAACTAATAATGGTTAAATAAGCCAAAATTGGCTGATAGGCTAATTATTTACCAGGGATTGACAATAAAGTATAAACATATTTAACTATATATAAAAAGTGGAGAAATATTATAACCTTAGCCCTTTTTTCCATCCAAATAATTTAAGAAAAATAATCATATAGATCTATAAACTTTACTCAAAAAGTCAATTAGACTTTTAAATTTTTTAAATGTGTAACTAAACTCATCGACTTGTTATTTTGACGTATTGAAATCAAAAGCGATGTACTAGCACTCTGACACTATTCCGACAACAAACACTGGCGACCATGCAATTGTTGAATTGTCGCCGATTACCTTTAAAGAAGGCAGCCAGTTGGTCGCCAATGTTTGTTGCCAGATTAGTGTCAAATGATAGCGGAATCTCTAGTGACATGCTATTACAGGTTATTAATCAATTTTTGGGTTTCAATCACCAAAATGATATATTGATGGGTTTAATTGCACCTTGTAAACGTTCAGATACCTAATTGACTTTTCGAGTAAAATTCATGCGAGGAAAATTCATGGGCCTATTTAACCATTTTTCCAATAATTTATATATTTTACTTGAAAGTTGTACATTTAGTTTTTTTTTCCTGAACACAAATACTCTTACCTTGTTAAAACTTTACTTAGATTTTTTAAAGGCAAACACGTGTGTATGACTATCTCATTGATCCTTATTCATGAAACGAGTCGAGTAAATATATAAATGTAATACTTACACTAGAAAATGTAATACTAATTAAGAATAAAATATTTATTACTTATATGCGAAAATGTAATACTTTGAAAGAAAACTTTAAAACTTTTACATTTTGATTTAAAAATATTACAGTGTACATTTTAACTTATAAGCAACAAACACGTGTCAACATTACTTATAACTTATAAAGGAGGGTAATACTTTTACATCAAAATGTAAAAATATTATATTTTTCCTCAAGGGTGTGTTTAAAAACCCAAAAATGATTTCTGGAAATCATTTTCCTGATTTATAGTGTTTGTCAATGAGAAAAATTTAAAATATACATGTTTTTTTTAGAAAATGGCTTCCTTTTTTTTGGGGAGAAGTCATAACTCGTTTCTACTCTGCCTCCGCCCTTACAACGAACAACCGCTCAGGCGACCATCCATAGTAACTTATGTCGCTCAGGCGAATCAGAATGTAATAGGAAGGAACTTTTAGTCTATATCGAATAAGTTTCAACGGATTACAATTAAAAAGGGGACAATGTGCACACTACTTGACCCCGGGATACTTAGAAAACTTCCTTTCTAAGGGGCCAGCTAGAGCTAGTGCTACGTCCGAGCAAAAGCTAAGCAAAAACCAAGTTGGGGAAGGGGAGAATGAGAACTATTTATAATGCCTGCTACATGTTGGGTCGTAGACACATACCCCTGATTGGCTAGCTGGCCTTCGCTGCCCTTTACGGTGCGTAATTGCCGCTGGTGTTGTAATGGCTCGAGTTAATGCTCTGGCAGCTGCTCTGGACGGTGCTAGGGGTCTGTTCACCTTCCATAGTGGATGGTGGATTGCGGCTGCCTCTTATACCAAGAGCACGTCCATGGACACAATTATATCAACATTTTTCAGTTTTCGCTGTAAGTCTAACTTTGTTGGCTCTTATTAGATTAGTAAATATTATTATGATATTGAAGTTTTATTATTGTATGAATTCTTTATTCTCTTATATATAATATAAATGGACACTAGAAAGTAATCTCAACAACAAAAGACACTTTTTTGGATTAATATTAACATCATATTTGGATTGCTATTAATAATTAAAATGAGCATTAAAACTGTTACTATAATAATAATAATAATAGATGGATATTATTATATTTAATTTGTTAATCACGATAAAGCCTTTAAGGTATAATAAAAATTGGATAATTTTGCAAAAAGCAAACAGCTGTCTGGGTGGTGTAGTTGGTTATCACGCTAGTCTCACACACTAGAGGTCCCCAGTTCGAACCTGGGCTCAGACATATACGGTAGATTTTTACTGGACTCCCGCTATACCAAACAGAGGTACAGAGCAATAGAAAATTCTGATTTTTACAAAGAAATAATTATTTAAATATAGAAATATTTTAATTGTTGATTTTTATACCTGGCCAACATTCATGATTGAAAAAAAAAAATAAATCAAATTTCATATTGACACTACTCGACTCATCTCACGAATAAGGATTCATGAGACGGTATCACACAAGTGTGACTCTACCTAAAATGGTTACTCTATTTCATATTTAGACATATACGGTAGATTTTTACTGGACTCCCGCTATACCAAACAGAGGTACAGAGCAATAGAAAATTCTGATTTTTACAAAGAAATAATTATTTAAATATAGAAAGATTTTAATTGTTGATTTTTATACCTGGCCAACATTCATGATTGAAAAAAAAAAATAAATCAAATTTCATATTGACACTACTCGACTCATCTCACGAATAAGGATTCATGAGACGGTATCACACAAGTGTGACTCTACCTAAAATGGTTACTCTATTTCATATTTAGACATATACGGTAGATTTTTACTGGACTCCCGCTATACCAAACAGAGGTACAGAGCAATAGAAAATTCTGATTTTTACAAAGAAATAATTATTTAAATATAGAAAGATTTTAATTGTTGATTTTTATACCTGGCCAACATTCATGATTGAAAAAAAAAAATAAATCAAATTTCATATTGACACTACTCGACTCATCTCACGAATAAGGATTCATGAGACGGTATCACACAAGTGTGACTCTACCTAAAATGGTTACTCTATTTCATATTTAAGATTAAAAAAAAAAAACAAGGAAAAATGGTCAAATTGACCCCTAAGTGAATCGGATAATGCAATTAGGTCCACTAAGTTATTAAAAAAAAAAATTCATTCAGATCATCTAAATCGATAAAATTGTTAAATTGAGTCTAAATTAACTTGTTTAGCAGGTTAATTCTTTCAAGATTTGACACATGTTCATTTTTCATTTTTTTGTTTTTTGTTTTTTGTTTTTGTTTTTGTTTTTTTTTTTAAATTTTATTCCATAAAAATCTCATGTATTCGTGAATTTAAAACATTCTATAATTAAACATTTGTCTGTATAAGTATTACATTTTCACATTGACCCGAATCGTATTGGATAAGGATCCATGCGAACTTTTTTAAAATATTTTTAATCACTTAAAAAAATTTTTAAAAACCAAAGAGATACATCCAAACAATGGCCAATTAATTTTTTTTCATTGTATTTTTTAAACTATGGTCAATTGTCATTTTATATAAATTTTAATCAAAATTGATTTGACTCACCTCCATAATATAATTTAGTTTTTACAAATATACTTCTACAAATTTTACCTCTATCCCAATAAGTAAATATAATTCTTATTTTAAATTTTTAATAATACTAAGATTTAAAATTTAAAAAAAAAAACGTTATACTAGTCAAAATCTCATACAAAAATTTGGCTGTCACAAAATTATCAATCAAATTTTTAGTTTCTTGAAAAAATTTTGTTGGAACTTTGTAGAAATTTAATCGATGGTATAATCACAAACAAGTCAAATGCAATAAAATGAAAAAGAAGTATTGGTTACTATGTGCATATGATAGATAGGAGAAAAACATATGTTGTTATTGCAATCCAAATTAAAGAGAAATTAAAGCACAATGTTTGTACCATATCAATTCGATTAAAAATGTAAAGATACGTTTATGCAAGTGTTAGGTTTTGAAGTAACATATCCAACTAATTTCAAAATTAAAATATATGATAACAAAATTCTATGAAGCACAATTGATTAATAATATTTATTATAAAAAAAATCATACATTCTATTAACATCAAAGCTAAGGCAGATGCAAAAAAAAAAAAAAAAAAAAAAAAAAAAAAAAAAAAAAAAAATTTTTT
>NC_044923.1:5929795-5939996 GCF_003576645.1 Ipomoea triloba | reverse complement strand
AAAAAAAAAAAAAAAAAAAAAAAAAAAAAAAAAAAAAAACCACATATTTTTTGTGTAACATTTAACTTTATTATGTAAACATATATATGTTTTTAATTTTAGAATTGTTTTTTTTAATCTTTTAAAAAAGAATTGGTTTTTAAAATTATTTTCTTTAATATATTTTAATATATTAATCATTGTTGTAAAATAATGAAGAACATATCAAAGCGAGCCGATCCGATTAAGGAACACTGTGTGTAATATGACGAACACGAAAACTCTCTCTAGCCAACGGTCATCTGAAGATCTCGATCTGCTTGAACGTAGCACGAAAAAATCCAAGCACATTGCACGCGGCCCTGCCGATTCAGCAATGGAGATTGTGGAAGAGACGCCGCAGTCCAGCGGGATTGGAAACGATGAGATGGAATCGGTGGAGGTGGTAGCGGAAACACCCATCGGTGATCAAGGGGCGATCGGCCATAACGGACCTGCTTCAGATCAGGCGGAGGCGGTCCCGGCTACCTCTGATGTGGGGAGGGATGGTCAAACTACTGTGCGGATCGCGGAAGAAGAACCTGCGATTCCACATGGTGGCGTTCCGGCGCGATCATACCTTGACACGGTTGTTGGGACAGGAACAGGTACGACCCCGTTTTTGCTAGCGGAGCCTGGGGAGAACGGAATTGAGGACAGCGATGATGAAACAGAGAACATTGATGAGGATGAGGATCCCACTTGCCCTACCATCAGGTTGTCTGCAAAGGAGAAGGAGAGGATCCGGGAACCTTGGAGACAAACGCTGATCTTGAAAGTGATGGGGCGCAAGGTGGGCTATGCCTATCTGTTGCGCAGGTTGGTTTCGATGTGGCGTCCGAAGGGTCGGATGGAACTCATTGCCCTCGACAACGACTATTTCCTCGCCAAATTCGGGATGCGTGAAGACCTGGAATACGCAAAGTACGAAGGCCCATGGATGATCCTCGATCACTATTTGATCGTGAAGGAATGGGTGCCTAACTTTGACCCGATCTCGGACACCACGGAGAAGGTCTTAGTCTGGGTGCGATTCCCCAGTTTGCCGGTGGAATACTATAACCTGTTGTGTTTACGGAAGGTTGGGAATAAACTAGGGCGCACCATACGGGTGGATCATACCACGAGCTTGGTGTCTAAGGGGAAGTTCGCAAGGGTGTGTGTCGAAATTGACATTACTAAGCCTTTGGTGTCGCGCTTCACTTTGGAGGGCAGGGTATGGCATGTGGCGTATGAAGGCATCCATCTTGTTTGTTTCTCGTGTGGTTTATATGGACACCGCCTGGAGTCTTGCCCGACGTGTCCGAAGGAGGTTGGGGAAGAGGCAACTGCCCGAGTTAACGAGGAGGCTGCGGGTGCTCGCGATCGCAGTCGGGGCCGATCTGGGGAGAACGATGGCGGCGCCGAGGAGAGGAGGGTGCCTTTGGCGGGCAATCGCCCGTATGGATCGTGGATGATAGTTACTAGAAAGGAACGTAGACAACAGGGGCGACCAGCTGGTCAGAGTCGTCCGGTTGAGGCAGCTGCGCAAGGATCGTCTGGTGGACGCCAGAAGGAAATTCCTAATGGAAATGGTTCACGGTTTGCTCTGTTGGGGAATGACGACGAGCAGGAAGGGAATGAGAGCAGGCTGAAACGGTTACTTTGGGGGGTCATCAGAGTAGAGCGCAGCCAGCGGGTCTGGGTGGGAGATCCAGAAGATCCAATGTGATCGCAAGCGAAAAGCAGATCCAGAATGAGGTTCACACTCCTCGCGCGGTACCAACGAAAGAGAAAGATTTGTCGACGGGGAGGCGATCTTCTGGGGCATGTTCCAGACGTGTGGCTGAGGAGGATGAACATGTGGTGATTCGTGGGAAACAGGGAGGAAAGGTCACTAGCACTACAATTGTTCACATTGACGATACTGATGACTCTGGAGTGAACGACGTCCCTGTCATGAACCAACCAACGTCTGAGCATCATGCGGACCCTCCGGGAGCGCTGGATGAGGAGGGGGACGTCATAATGGACGTGGATAATTTGCAAAAGGCCGTGGGGGATGACGGGGGTGACGCACGCCCGTCCGTCTAGTTTTTGTTTTTTGTGTTTGTTTTTTGGTTTCCCTTTGTTTTTGTTTTTCTGTTCCTTTTCTTATGAATATTGTTATATGGAACTGCCAAGGAGCTGGTGGAAGAGGATTTCACCGCGTCCTTAAGACCCTTCTTCAAACTCACAAGCCGGCAATTCTCGGCCTTGTTGAGCCTAAAGTTTCGGGATCCCAGGCTAATGCCATTTGTGCTAAGCTAGGTTTCTCGGATTGGGTATGGGTTGAGGCTTTTGGCTTCAGTGGGGGGATTTGGGTGTTATGGAACGATTCTTTGCATGTATCCGTTATTCACACCCATCCCCAATTCGTTTTATTGCAGATCCACACGCCGGGTCAGACTCCGTGGTTTTTCGCAGCTGTATATGGGAGCCCAACGCACCACCTCCGTAGGAGGTTATGGTCGGAGTTAAGCTTAGAGAAACGGGGACTCACAGGGCCATGGATGGTGGCAGGGGACTTCAACTCAGTTGTTAACCAAGCCGAGACATCCAACTACACAGCCTTCTCCATGCAACGCAGTTCGGATTTTGTGGATTGGATCCATCGGGAAGGCCTTGTGGATATGGGGTTTAACGGGCCAAAATTCACGTGGAACAAAGGTAATTCAACAGGACCGGCCAAGGGGGCGAGGTTGGACAGAGCTATGTGCAATGTTAGTTGGAGAAATCACTACCCCGAGGCCACGGTTTCGCACCTTCCGCGAGTGTCATCGGATCATGCACCGATTCTCATTCGTTTGGCCGGAGATGGATCTAATCGAAGTCAACCAACTTTTAAGTTTCAGGCAGCCTGGCTAACTTCGGAACACCTTCCGGAGATCGTGCACCGAACTTGGCGTGCGGATCAGGATATTCAGGAAAATATCCCACGTATGACTACGATGCTTAAGAACTGGAATAAGGAGGTTTTTGGTAATGTTTTTCATCGGAAAAAAGTTGTTCTTGCTCGTTTAGGGGGGGTTAAGAAACATCTTTCCCAGTCGTATCACAATGGGCTCGCCAAACTCGAGAAGAAACTTCTGGAGGAATATCACGAGATCCTGTACCAAGAGGAGCTTGTGTGGTTCCAACGATCGAGAGAGCAGTGGATTGTGTCCGGGGATCGGAATACAGCCTACTACCATGCCGCCGCTACTATGCGAAGAAGTCGTAATACGATCAAAAGCCTACAAGCTGAAAACGGGGATTGGATTACTGAGGCGGACACCTTGAAGACATATGTTCGCGACTATTATATCGAGATTTTCTCTCGCGAAAGGGATACAGCGCAGAGCGTATCGCTAGAGGGCACTTTTCCATCGCTGAACAGTGCTGATTGGGAGTTTCTGAACTCCGATATTCAAATGGAGGAGGTGCATAGCGCAGTCTCGGACATGGCGCCGTTTAAGGCTCCGGGCCCTGACGGTTTGCATGCGGCTTTTTACCAACGTATGTGGGATACGGTTGGGCCTAGTTTATATCGGCTTGTTAAGGATGCTTTTCGCCTTGGGTGTTTGCCGGAGGGTCTTAACGATACCCTCATTACCCTGATTCCCAAGACTGAGAATCTGGAAACTATTAAACATTTCCGACCGATCAGCCTGTGTAATGTGAGCTATAAGGTCATAACAAAAACCATTACCAATCGTCTAAAGCAGGTTTTGCCAAGGATTGTCAGTCCTTTGCAAAGTTCCTTTGTTCCAGGACGACATATTTCGGATAATGTTATCATCTATCAAGAAGTCATGCACACGATGCGAGTGAAGCGGGGAACCACGGGGTTAATGGCCATCAAATTAGACCTTGAAAAGGCGTATGATCGGTTGTCTTGGGAGTTCATACGGAATACTCTGTAGGAAATTGGATTTAGTATATCTTGGATTTCGGTTATTATGGAGTGTGTGGAAACTCCCCGGATGTCTATTCTCTGGAACGGGGAGAGACTGCGGCAGTTTTCCCCGGAGAGGGGCGTTAGACAGGGTGATGCGATGTCTCCAGCACTCTTTGTGATGTGTCTTGAAAAGCTTAGCCAGATGATTTCTTACAAAGTCGGCGTCGGGAGCTGGAAAGGGATCAAGCTAGCGTCGAAGGGCCCAACTTTGTCTCACCTTTGCTTTGCGGACGACATAATTCTTTTTTATGAGGCTTCGTTGGAGCAGGCGGGCATTATTAGTGAATGCCTCAACCGGTTTTGTGTGGCTTTGGGCCAAAAGATAAGCTATAACAAATCTCAGATTTATTTTTCTAAGAATACTGATTCTATTCTTGCGCAGGATATTGCGGATATGCTCAACATTGCGCGGACGGAGGATCTGGGGAAATACCTCGGGGTACCATCCATCCACGGAAGGGTGACGTGCGGCACTTTCAGTAGCCTGTTAGAAAGAATGAACACACGGCTAGAGGGCTGGAAGGCCAGACTTCTTTCAACGCCTGGGAGAGTAGTTTTAGCGAAGTCGGTTCTGAACGCCATTCCTTTCTACACCATGCAAACCATCGTTTTGCCGAAGGGGATTTGCAATGAAATTGAAAAGCGAATGCGGCGTTTTATTTGGGGTACCACGGAAACTGGCTCTAACAAGACTAGTCTCGTTAATTGGGAGACCGTAACGAGGCCCAAGGAGGAGGGTGGTTTAGGCATACGAAGGATATAGGAGCTCAACATGACATGCATGGCAAAGTTACGATGGCGCCTAAGGCAGGAGGAAAATACCTTGTGGGCACAGACCTTGTTGAGTAAGTACAATAACCCGACTCAGGGAATCCATGGCAAGGTCTCGAATGCTTGGAAGGGCATTGTCGCGGCAACTCCAATGGTGGAAAATGGGACGCTCAAGATCGTTCGGAACGGACGTAATACTCGCTTCTGGATGGACACCTGGATTGGCAATGGTCCTTTATATGATAATTTGCAGGGGCGGATAAGTCTCCCGGAGTTGTATGCTAATGTTGTAGATTATTGGGAGGAAGGCCGAGGCTGGAAGTGGGAACTCCTGAACGATCGGATCCTTGAGGACGTGGCGCATAATCTAGCATGTTTTGTCCTTTCGGAAGACTCAGATATTGGGGACGGTATAGGATGGCGATGGGATAAAGTACCTATGCGATTATGCATGTTCTTGTGGTTGGTCAAGCATGGTCGCGTGCTAACGAATGTGGAGAGAGCTAAGCCCGGTATGACTTCTAACACCATATGTTCTTTTTGTGCAGGACAGGCGGAAGACTTCAACCACCTCTTTAGGACGTGTTCGGAGGCAAGACCGTTATGGGAGGCGGCACTGGGACGGCGGAAAGCGGAGCAGTTGGCTCGACTTGATTGGGATGCGTGGTTTGCTGCCAACCTCAAGGGAGATAGTCGCATGGGGTTTGAGAGGAATTGGCCCGAGAACTTTGCTATACGAATCTGGTTGATATGGAAGTGGCGCAATGACAAAGTGTTCAATGATCGGAGCACTGCGATTGAGGATAAATGCAGTTGGATTACAAGACAAATCACGGAGATTGCTAGTGCTTTTGCCAAGCCTCCCAGCCCGGGACCGAGCACTGGACGCCCTGTTGATGTGCAAGTCCAATGGAACAAACCGCCTGCTGGATGGATTAAGTTAAACGTAGATGGAAGCTGTGACATAACCACCGGCCGAGCTACGTGTGGAGGAGTGCTTCGGGATTGCGGTGGCAATTGGATTGGCGGTTTTATGTTTAATATTGGTCGATGTTCGAGTGCAGAGGCGGAGGAATGGGGTGTTCTCCAGGGTATTCAAGTGGCTCTAAATGCGGGTGTTGGGAACCTTATTGTCGAAAGCGATTCAAAGACTACCATAGACTCCATGAGAGACGGTCGTAAGGTGCCGAACCATCCTAACAATATCATTTCTCGGTGTATTGGGAGGGCGAGAAATTTCAACAACATCACCTTCCGACATGTCTTTAGAGAGCAAAACCAAGTGGCAGACAAGCTTGCCAAGCAGGCACGGTCGCAATTGAGAGGCGTTACTATGTGTATCAATGCGCCTTATGGGCTGAGAGACATGATCGAGAACGAGAAATTAGGAGCTGTTTATTATCGAAGGGTCGTTAGGACCACGAGTGCTTGAGTTTGTTGCGGGTGTCCCCCTCCTCCTTTATCAAAAAAAAATGAAGAACATAGAGAAAACTAAGAAATAAGGGAGAAGAAAGAAGAAGAATTGCAACTCATTAAACTGCAGGTTACCCTTTCATTGATCATTTTGCTTTACATATATGCATACATTATACTAACCACTCCATAATAACTACTTCATAATACAATACTAAATAATCGAGAAAGTGGGATAGTGGATAGATAGTAGAATAATGACCATAACTTTGTTTTCAAAAAAAAAATGACCATAACTTAATATTTATAACACTTCTCCTTAGCCATTATCTAACCATACTTCATAATATAATACTAATACTAAAACTTCGCTAATAAAACCATGTGAAAAAAACCTAGTCAAGGAAAAGAGTACAAAGAGTATGTGAAATCATGTGTTACACCGGTTGCCTCATTAAAAACCTTAGTCTAACTAAACCCAATGGGAAGAAACTTAGCCAAGGAAAAAAGAGTACAACCATAAGTCTTCAGGGCATAATCTTTATGATTTTAAAGGTCTTCAAGAATACACATTCAAGTACATCTAGAGGTTGTCGCTCCCCTAAAGACAACAACCTTCCAAACTCATCCATCGAAAACATACTTTCAAAAATAGATGTAGGCACGGGCTTAGTGAACAAATATGCCAGATTGTCACTAGAGTGAAAATTTATACAATAAAATTAAATGGAGCGATACTAGAATCGTACATCGAAGGATGATATCCGGAGGGTACATTTCAAAAGTTCACTACGGAAAAAACTCATACCTTTCGGTAAAACACCAAAATGTCCACTTCGAGGACCAATTTCTTTGATTTCCAATATCAAATGGCCTACTTTGAGAATCAATTTCTCATTTATGCAACACAAGCTTTATTATTTCCATATAGAACATTGGTGGTAATTCACAACAAAACCAGTTTGGAATATAGCATTATGGGGATCAAATCAATAACTAAGTATCCAAGTAGCTCACCCAAAAAAAAAAAAAAAAAAAAAATTCATATGTAGGTTTCTTACATAAATGCCAAATCTTCGTATCTCAAAGATACCAAAGGATAGTGACTGCGAGTTTCTTTCGACACTCAAAAAAATACTTGAAAATAGTGGTGATCGTTTCGAAATTTTTTTTTTCACGAGTCCGATTTGGTTTCGATTTTGAAAAAAATGAAACCATTCGATTTCAAATTTTAGTTCGGTTTGGTTTTGAGAACTCAAATCCCTAGCTAATTCTCTTGCGCACATAATTATTTATTTATTTTCACTAATAATTTAAATTTGAAAATCTAAACAACAATTCCACAATACATATTTCAAATTTCTCAATCTAAAAGATGTCCAAACCGAACCGACTTCTTCACATACCATCCAAACCAAACCGAAACCATTCGATTTATAAAATATAATAAAACCAATCGATTTTTAATAATAACTCAAAGCCTAACCATTTAGTTTGGTTTCAGTTCGATTCTGCTAATACGAACCGAGATGCTCATCCCTACTTAAAGTGTTGGTATTTGTTTGGTATTGTAAACTTGGTATGAGTTAATACAAAACTAGAGTGTCTTAGTTTTGGACTTTTGGTATAGCCAATAATTTTCCCTGTAGCATAATAACCATTTTTTTAATTTTTAAATAATCCCTTTCTGGTTAAACAAACCCGTAATTTAATTAGATGTTATCATTCAACAGCCCGTCTAGCTCAGTTGGTAGAGCGCAAGGCTCTTAACCTTGTGGTCGTGGGTTCGAGCCCCACGGTGGGCGATTTTGTTTTACCTTCGTTATCAAGTGTCAAAGGGTGTGGTAACAGTATTATTCATTATTAACTGTCTGGAGCCTGTGCTGACAGTTTATTAGCATAGCAACACTGTCTACATATTAGCATTGAACTCCAGTCTGAACTCTTTCCCAACCGGTATTGCCATTCCTGAAACTTCCACCACAGTAAACTCTTCACCCACTCTGATATCTGCCAACATTCTGCGGCTTTGTTTCCATCCTGATCCCATTTTTGGGCCAAGTTTATAGCTGTTCAGGTGGCTTACATGCTTCAAACCCAGAAATGTCACTTTTTCAATGACCCATTTCTTGGATAATGCAAACTCTGCATTTGTCACTTTTGATTCAACCACGACTGTGTTCCCAACACTGTTGCTGCTGAATTTTACTAGCGTCCACCTCCCTCCCGCAATTCCCATCTCCACTTCCTCCCCGTCGTCTAGGAATAGCTCTCCAGTGCTGTTCTCGCTGCTGCTCAGAACGACTAGGAGTTTGAATGCTGTTTCCCGAGCAACTTCTGTTGTCATTGCCTCCCCTTGCATAGCCAATATGTTGCCTTCGCGAACATGTACATTTATGTGATCAGGTAGTGCCTCTAATGTGATGTATTTTCCTTGATTTGAACTCACTGAATGGGAGTAATTGAAGAGATCAAACCAGACTCCAGCTGGAAAATATGCGTCGACTGAGTTTTCTCCTGGTTTCAATACAGGCGAGATCATGACACCCTTACCAAGAAGAAACTGTGAACTAATATCATATGTGTTGGTGTCTTGAGGGAATGAGAAGAAAAGAGGGCGTGCAATTGGAGTTCCTTTCATGTGAGCTTCATACATCAGTGTGTAAAAATATGGAAGTAACTGGTAACGGAGTGAAAGCACCTTCTTAGCTGTAGCAGCAACCGAATCCCAAACATAGAGTTCCTGACGGATTGAATCCTTTTCAGAGTGGTCTCTTGCAAACGGATAAAAAGCCCCAAGCTGCATTAAAATTTACTTCTTTGAGAATAAAGTAATCAAAATCATACTTTATAGGAACAGGATAAGAAGACAAATGTTAACCATTCAGTTTAAAAGCCACATTCCCACTACTTCTTATAGAACTGGTTTTCCTTATGAATTGAAGCAGACAATATTGACATTCTAATAAAGTGGTTTCTTTAGTTAAAGAAACAATAAAACCAGTGAATTGGTACCTGAATCCATCGTCGACAGAGTTCTTCAGTTGTGTTTCCGGAGAATCCACATATATCTGCCCCAACCATTGGTATCGCAAACAATCCAGAATTTAAAATACTAGGAATGGAATACGCCAAGTCATTCCAAGTAGCAGCATTGTCTCCAGTCCAATGTGCAGTGTATTTCCCAGAGCCAGGAAATGTTGATCTAGCAAGTATAAATGGCCTTTTACTGGTGATTTTCACCAACGCAGCGTTTGTTGCTTTGGACTCTAAAAATCCATAGAGGTTGTGGGCATTATACTCTGTGATATTACCGAAATGCACAGCAGTAGCTCGAACTGTATTATGATTTATTGGTGCTTTAGTTCCCCAATTGTTGATCTTGTAAGGAGGATCTTCAAGGGTAGATGGAGCGACGGGCGAAGATATGAAATTTGATAACTCATTCATGTCAAGCCAAATGCCATCTATAGGGAGTTGGCTGTGGAACTTGTTTATTTCATTGCTCCAGAAGATTCCACAAGATGGATTCAGAAAATCAGGATAGTAAACATCTCCTGGCCAAACAACTCCTTTATATGGCTTATTATCATGCTTTATGAAGATGTCAGCTGCCATCCCTCTGATGTAAGTCCCATAAGTATCATTAATATTAATACCTGCGATAAAGTAGTATGATCATTATACTAATTTTTATTCTTTATAATTTGTGAGGGTAGGTAGGTAAGGGATGTTTCAATTCAATCAAGCACATAATACTAACATACTAGTTTACCTGGATCAATTATTAGCACATATTTTTGACCATTTTGATGAAGCCTATCAACAAAATTCTTCATCAGGTCCAAAGGAAAGTTAATTGGATCTAGTGTAAAATCCTTGAAAGCATCCATGTAATCAATATCAGTCCACATAACTTCCAAAGGAATTCCAGCTTTTGCATAATTAGCAACTACATTTTCAATATCATACACACTTTTGTAACCCCATTTGCACTGGTGGAAACCTGCATCCATTAACAAAAAAAAAAAAAAAAAAAAA
>NC_044923.1:5907994-5929508 GCF_003576645.1 Ipomoea triloba | reverse complement strand
AAAAAAAAAAAAAAAAAAAAAAAAAAAAAAACACTATTAATGAATGAATATGCAACTTCAAAAATCTCAGATAGTCAGATTGCTATACATATGCAACTTAGATTTACTTTCAAATAAAACAGTGTAACTAACTAGATTTCCAAATGAATGAATCAATCAAATGAAATTGAAGCTGAAGTTCCATAAAAATAGAAGCGAAGTTGATTAATCATTTCATACCAAAAGACCAATATGGCATAGGGGTGGGACGGCCGATGAGTTGAGTGTATTGATCCATCACCGCCGCAGGAGAAGGTCCGGCGAAGAAATACAAATCGACAATCCCTCCGATGACTTTGTAAGTGATCCTATCGCCGTTGTACACAACATCCATGCCGTTACTGCTCAGGAGGAACACTCCATGAGAGGCTCCCGCGGGCGATCGGACGTCCATGTAGAAAGCGTGGGAGCCGTACAAATTGAGGTCGAGATTGGCGCTTCCAATGTCGGCGTTCCACAGAGTCAGCGTCTGGTTGTGACTGAGCTTGAAAGATCCCTTGGTGTGCTCTCCGATGCCGTAGAGGTTCGCTCTGTCGGCCGGCAGCGAGGAGGAGAGCTGGAGGTACTGGTCTTTGAAGATGAACAGAGTGTCCGGACGGTTGGCCACCGGCGAGGTGTCGAAGAGGACGTCGCCGGTGGAACGACGGTGGACCGTGAAGCCGAATGGGCTGGAGGTTGTGTTCTGTAGAGTGAATACCAGGTCGGAATTGGGCGAGGAGATCGAACGTTGGAGGAAGTTTCCGATCAACGGTTGGAAGGCTTCCGCCGCCGGCGGTTGTTGGCGGGGGATTACGTCCTGTGGAACCTCCCATCTCTGGTTGTTGGCGTCCGTTATTCGGACTCTCAGACGGTCGCTTGTTTCAAAGCTGTTAGAAGATGAAAACACATATGAGTACTCCGATTACGGAGTAATTATTTAAGAAATTTTCAAATACAAAAATACTTTTACAATAAAAATTTAACACAATTACAGTATATAAGTAAAATGTATAATATAATTTCAGAAGAAAAATGTGTATCCATATACCTGGCAACAAGGTTGAGTGCGGGAATATCAGGTCCAAAAACAGAGGATTGTTTGATGAGCTGAAGCTTAGCAGTGAGAGAAGATGCAGTGGAGTCTGCCCCAACTGATATAACTTTGTAACCATATCCGATAACGCCTTCCTCGCCCGACGCGTCGGAGAAGTGGACGAGCCACAGAAGCGCAACTGATAGTGCCGCCGGAGAAAGCAGTCTCGGCGTCGTCATGGCCGGGGCTCTTGTACAGATCCAGAGTGGAGTAGCTTTGGAAATGGAGGTCAATAGGTTAGGTCAATATCACCATTTCTACACCTTTATTTACTCTGCTTTTTGTGTGAAGCTAAGTGGGAAGGAAGACTACAAAACGTAGCTTTCAAATTGCCCCGACACTGTCACTTTTAATCTTTTATGCTTGTTTTGCTTCGTTTCTACAGTTCTACTAGGTTGACAGTCTTGTGATGCGTTGCCACCTATAGGCTATAGAATATATAAGATTTGTGACCCAATATAATTATGATATTTTTGCTTCTTAAAATTTTTTATTTTTAACATATGAAATTATTTTTATTATTTAGAAATTAGAATCATATATTCATGGTTAAAAATAACATTCACATAGAGAAAATAAAACTTTAACAATGATATTGATTCTTAATGACAAAACTAACCTCATATAAAAATGAATTTGCTAATAAAATTTGATAATTAAATCACTAAGTACTGAAAGTTCAACATAATAAACAATTAAGGGATTAAAAATAAGCATAAAAGCCAAAGACTTTGTGGTCTAGTTGCACCCTACCCATGAGGGTTGGGTTCGAGCATTAGTGAATGTGATATTGGCTCTTTGTGCTTCACTTGTGCTTCATTTGGTTGAGAAAATAGCTATTAACATATACTACATTGTAACAGAGTCAATAGTATTAAAAGAAAAAGGGATTAAATCAAGTAGATATACAATCCCTCCAAGCAGCATCGATGTCAGTTTGAACGATGTGTGAATGAGACATAATTATATCACTTATTTGAGCATCACATTTTATAGTTCTCGCATTTAAACACGAAAGTGACAAAACAAATATCAGACAAACCAATGGTCCCTATGAGATAGTAAGTCACTACATCCTACAATTACAGTTACATAGGATACTGTATTTTCTGCAACCGTGGCGCATAACATATTTTTGGAGTTTCGAAGATCCTAATATTCCGTCTCTCACAGTGGTTCAGTTTCGGAAGGTTTTGGATTTGAGAACTGAATAAATTTATGGATTGCAGAGCATGTGGTGATTGATAACTAGAATTGGCCATTATTTGGGAGAAAAGATGAAAACGTTCATTTATGAGGCATGTAAATGACTTATCTAAAAGGAATGGAATATTGAAGGCCATGCCAATTGCCAATTGAAACGTATCTGCATTAATAAGACAAGCATGCAACTCATCTAAAATGAATAATGAAGGCCAGGCCAATTGAAACGTGCCTGCACTGAGTGAAGCCAGGGGGGAGGGGGGGGGGGAGAATGCCCTCAAGACAACCCAGTGCACAGTCGAGTCATAAACACGGTTGGGTTGGTTTTTTGGGTGGGATACAAAAATATGTCGCTTTTGAAAAGGGAACAAAGATGGGCAAAGTACTTCCATGGGATGCATGTTTGCTTAAAAACAAATGCATTCTGCGAATGCATGTTAGCTTTATGATACGTGTATGTGTACAGTATTGTAGTTTAAATGAACAGTATTGTAGTTTAAATGAAAAAAGATGTATGTGTACAGTATTGTAGTTAAAAGCTAAAAAAAATATGGTATATATATGTATAAGGAGAAAAACATAGTATTGTTAACCTCATTAAATGCTGAATCATTTATAATGCATAATTGTTAGTTAATTACAATGTACTAATTATTACATAATTATGAGGAAAATTGAATATAATTAACAATAATGTGTAATTAGTGTATAATAATAATGCGGTAGGCGGCAGTCACGGACATCGCAGGGCGTAAGTTTTGGGGTAGAGTTTTACAGTCGACGATAGTCTTGGGGTGAAGTAAAATTAGGGTTGTTGGTCTTGGACCCACTATTTAGGTATTTTTTATCCTTATATTTCAAAAAATAAATACATAACTACATATTTATTATTTTGTATTTATATACGGTATTCTTTTCGTATTCTCTAAGTACAATGTACAATATTCTAATTTGAAACAAATATTATAAAAGATAACAATGCATTCTTAAGATGCATGTTCAAAAAGGACAACATGCATCCTATAATGTAGTGTTGCCCATATTTGTATCCCAATAATTTCCGTCCTATTTCTGTATCCCACCTAAAAAACAAGCCTTACCTACAAAACCACCCATGCACAGTCCACTTTCTAATGTGTTAATTTATCATTAATTCCAGAAGTGGCCCACTTTTTTTTTTTTTTCTTTTTCTCTTAACTATGTGATAAAGAGTGATAGAGTCCACTTTGCATTTTCCCCTATAAATTAGCCAATAAGGTTTAACAAGTTCAAGAATGCATAGAAAGTACAAACAAATTGATTAGCTTTCAAAGCACTTCTCAGGTATAGCTGAATGGACAAGTAATGACATCTACAGCCAACAGTATCCTAGATTCCGATAGTATCATAAGCTGAGAGGATACAATCTACAAATTTGATGAAAACATGACAATATAAAAGTTGAGAGATCTTCAAAAATGACTATACACCCCCTTATCACCCCTTCGCCCTCCCTCTCTCAATACCAAAATTTCCTATATTCCCTCGGTCAAATCTGAGAGTGAATAAGAGACTAAGTAGCACAACATACTTGCCTATAACACTCTCAAAGATGGGCACAGTTCAGCTCTGCAATTGGGGAAAAATGGAAAACTGTATTTGCTCGTCTAGAGTGAGCTTGTCTTAGAAAAGAACATTGAGCTCCCTCTCAGTCATCTCGTATACATGGTCTTTCGCATCTGAGAGGGCAGTCTGCATAATGTTTAAGTCTAATTGAGTAATGAGTTGTATCATATGAAATTGTTGGATCCAGTAAGAGAGGGGTTGGTGCTTAACCTGTCCCAATTTGGTAAAGAAGTTGTTGGAAAGATTAACAGAAGTCAGCCTCACATCTTCATTGGCCTTGAGTGCTTGAGCAATTGCAAATGCTCCTTCATCCTGTGAAAGAAGTTGATAAATATGTTGAAAGAAACAACATTCTTGAGACTGAAATTTACTACTTTGGAAAGAACATACTCTAATTTCATTGAACCCCAAATTCAGTGACGTCAATGCTTCATTCACCACCTTTAAACTCTTAGCCAGACAGATAGCACCCTGCAAAGAAGGCACAAAATAAAAGATATTTTTGCACAAGTGCACATTCAATGTAGAGAATAAATTAGTAGAAACAAACCTCATCTCTAAGTCCATTAGCCCGCAGGTCTAGACTTGATAAGGTACCATTATATTTCAACATATCTGCAATATACTCTGCACCTTTGGCCCCTATCTGTATGGTAGCTACAAACTCATCATAAAAGAACTTGACAAGGCTGGAAAATATGAAGATGCCATCAGTGGAATACCTGACACCAACCAAGCATGAGGTCCTTTATATTCCCATGAAATTTAAGAACTTCAGCTAATGCCTTTGCACCGTCAGGTCCAATAGGATTATAACCAAGTTCCAACTGTGTACGAGGGTGAAAGAGATGCATATTATGTAAATGTAAATTTACATCAAACTGAGAAGAGAATGCAGCTTGATTACTCACAACTGTGATAACAGAATTATCCTTCAGAACTCGTGCAAAAACGCTAATACCATGGGCATGTATATCATTGCCTCCCTGCAAAAATTTCCCCAACTCATATTGTCAACAAGGTCAGAAGTTATCTATTATTCTATTTTTGTGTTTGAAAATAAAACAAACACCCCAATATAATAGCATCTAAGGCTTGAAGGTTGAGCATTGACCATTAAACCAAGCCCAACCTTCAAACAAAGACCAAATACTTGGGGTGGGAATGAAATGGCCATGAAAGATGAGATATTGAACTCACAAGATCTAGGTTAACTATTGAACGATTCTCCCTCAAAGCTTCTGCTAATTTTTCAACTCCCTGGGACATTCACAAGGAAAAGACTAAGTGAATGTATCAATAGACGTTGTGGTCAGTCAAACAAATCTTTCATGTTGGCATGTTGTAACTCCCCAACACTGTTGACAACCATCAGAGTTCTAGTAAAATACCAAAAATCACATTCTCACTGATAGATAAAAAGCAAGATGGAGATGCAAAAGTCAAATTTTATTTAAGGATTTCTCAAAATATTTCATTTAACCTCTATGGAGTAGAAGATATTCTTAATATTTGATGAATGAACAATACAGTTGGGAGCTAAAACAAGGTACCAGTTTCGTTTACTTCTCTAGAAACAAAAGGGTTTTTTTTTTTTTTTTTAAAAAAAAAAATCAAAGAATGAAAACAAAATACAAAAAGTTCAATATTTATTGACAGTCACCTCATCCTTAATATCATTCATATAAAGGTTCAACCACTGCAAGCTTTTGCTCTTCTTGACATGTTCAGCAACATGAAAGGCACCCTCAGCACTGATGGAATTGTTACTAATGTCCAGCCTCACAAGTTTCCCTACAGAGATATTATGTTAATCAATTCGAGTAAACCTGTGAAAAAATTAAAGCATGCAAGTGGCTTCAGAGAATGGTTAATGCTGTAAGAAAACCTCTGCGTGAAAATAAGCCAGACATTAGGGCACGCACGCCTTCATCACCTATAGAGTTCCCATGCAAATAAATTTCCTGGGCATAATATAAAGGTCACTTAAATGTTGTGCAGAAAGCCAGAAACCCCTTCCAGAAAAAGGCAAATGGCAAGCATACTAAATGAAAAAGTACCAGTACAGATTTGTTCCCTTCCAGCCCTTTGGCCAGGGCAGCAGCCCCTAATGCACCTCCATAATTGCCACTTCAAAAATTCACAATTCAAAAGTAATGTAAATTAAGGAGATTAAGGAGATAAAATAAAAATATAGGTTGAATGCATTCTTCAACCTCAAAAACATCTGTAATAATGATGTATTCATAGCCAACAGTGTAATTACATTGAAACAAACAAAAAAAAAAAAATAATAATTATTATTATTATTATTACTACTTTAAGGTACAAAACAGAAATAATTTTGCACCTGAGATATAAGGATTGTAAACTTTTATTCTCAAGTAGGGCTTCAGCAAGACCTGAAAATCCCTACCTCCACATTTAAATGAAGGAGAAGAAAAGTTTTATTTAGCAAATATGTGGACAGTGGTAGAGCAGAAAATATAGAATGAGTCAGAACTAAATAGTATATATACTCCAAATCATACAGAATAGTCAATTAAATTGTTGTTTAGTTCAAGGACACGCAAGTTTGAATTTTTCTTGAGCATCTCAGCAATTGCCTTGGCTCCCTGCAAGGGGATAATATCATCTGTAAGAAGAGTATTACTCATCTAACTGTTGATAGAACCTTTACAGCATTAAAATGATGCTAACCTCATCTCCTATGCTAGTACTGTTTAGTTGGAGCTTTTGAATACCAGCATTATCCACCAGAATTTCAGATAGACACTGTGAAGCAAGAGAAAGCCACTATACAACATAACTTCACTGATGGTGAAACTGAAAACAGAAACCACCACAATCTCATCCGAAAATCATTTTTGTATAATTGTATTTTGCTTTTACTCAGTTTCTGGACTGCATCTAGTAGCTTCTTATACCCTTTTCATTTTACTTTGAAACAGTATTAAATTATATTTCATCTTCTTCGTATTCATTTTTTCTTTATTTTATAATATTTCCAGTATTCAAGCTTTGAATAAAATTAGATTATCTCCCAGTAGACATGTGTAACAATGTGCTTGTTTAGCACAGCTGGAGCTTAATGAATAAGAGACTTTTCTTAAAAGCCTAAAATGTGAAGCTTCTAGCGAAAGATCTTTTTGCCTTTCAACTTTAAAAACCGATTTTCCTCTTTTAAGTGTTTGATGCAGCTCATGCTTTTTGGAATAGATAAGCTCCAATAAGATGCAAGCCAAACAAGCACCATATGAGGTTACCTTAGCACCTTCATCTCCGAAAGCATTTCCTGATAAGTCAAGAGTTTTTAGGGCAACATTTGATTGCAGGATACCATCAAAAGCTTTCAATCCATCTGCAGTTATTCCATTAGCAGCAAAGCTCACTTCCTCAGCAGTCTGAAAAATAGACATGCACGGTAAAGCAATCAAATTTTTATTAACGCTAGGTTTTACTGGTATATATTACACTTGTGCATGGCTTTAGCCCTGTTATATAAGTGAAACAAACACAGAGGTTTGACCACAATCAACCAAGCAATATGTATAACCCTAAAACCTCAGAAATTTAAGCATGCACAGATGAGAGACAAGGATCGCAATAGAGCTACCTGATTGTATGCTAAACTCTCAGCAAGGAAAAATAGCCCTTCATCTCCAAAGTTGCGCCCTGGCAAAATTTCCTCACATCAACAAGACAACAGCCCCAACTTTTCTTATAAAATATGAGAATGGTAACAAGTAAAGTGGATGGGTAGAGGCCATAGAAGAGAGTGAAGAGCTAATTGAAGAGACTAAGAGTAGAAGCAAAAAAGAAGAAACTTTTTATAAAAATAAAAATATACATAAAAAGTAGGCCTATCTGATACGGAAAATCCAGGACGACCACCAATGGAGTAATAATAGGGCAGTAATTATTGCATTAAAAGGTGTAGTAGCAATGGATTGCAATCGGTTAGTCATGAAATAACAATCAGAAATCCCTCATAAAGTAGAGGTTAGGACTAAGGTGTGATTGTGTGAGCAGACATTGAATGTTTACCATTATAAATCAAATCTCAAAAAACAGTCCATATTTAGTTTCCGGAGAATTAAATAGCAATTTAACTGCGCGTCTACCTGACATGTCAACACTGCTGAACAATCTAAGTTCCTTTGCAAACTCATTGAGCTTTTGCTTGGATTCCCTTGCAACCTTTTGACCAAAACCAGATAATAAGTTTGTACCAGGGGCAAATGACCACTTCAAGCCTTCTGTGGCTTTATTTTCCTCTGATGAAGGGCTAGCTGGTTTTGGTGGTGCAAAAAATTTCCCCACTAGCTTCCATAAAACTGTCAGCTGAAGGAATAGATTAGTACATGAATCAAGACATGCTTTTAGGATTTATTTCATTTTAATTAAATGCTTTAAGCTAACTATTCATTTGTATAAGAATTAAAAGTGGAGAATGCTGAGCAGCAAATTTTGGGGGATTGTAGGCTTTAATGTCACTGAACTGTGTCTATGTTGGAAATGCAGTGAAGAATAGGAATCTTCCAGTAATATACTCATACTGCACAACAATGCAATGTATCATCCAACACAAGAATCTACATTCACTTATAACTTTCATCTTTTTTGAATTGTTTCGAATGTAACTCTATGGGTGTCTGACCAAAGCTATCACTAATATTTCAATTTCAACTAAATAGTTATCATTCTACCAAGCCTCCCCGTTTTGGGGAGTTCTGTAAATTACGAACTAAAGGAAATAGGAGCAAAGAAAGTTTTGCTTAATTTAAAGGAAACTCAAATCCAAATCTCCAACGTCTCAACTACACATTTTTCAAAAGCTTCATGAAAACTCCATTAAAAAAAAAATCTATAGGCAAAGACTTTGCAGAATCTGAACACAATTTGCAACCAAAAAATAATTCGAGAAAAGGAGAGGAGTTTCAATGCACGCATTGTGTCTGAAGATCCCTTTCCAGGTATATTATTTTACTGCTTCTACACCAAATTTAAAGCTTAGAACATACTAAAGGCCCCAAAGAAGAGGATCAATGCAAGGTGATAATGGGAGGGTCCCAATGGGGTGCCCATAGAGTCATAGAGGACTTAATACTCTGCCATCTTTTCCATTGTTTAGAAGGTAAGAAATTGGTCACAAAAAAGCAGTGCTCTGAGCTGCAACTCTGAAAATTGCATATGTTCTATGGTGCCCTTTCTCCTCCATTAATAAATGATAGAATCACAGAATTGGAGTTGTGCTGGTAGACTTTGATAGACTAACCACTATTTAAGTTCAATTAGAACAATCTGTGTAAGTAGGTATGCTTAGACTATTGGCACACTGCCTCTAATTCAGATACAAAGCTACTGAACTACAATCAAACAACTGCATTTCTCAATTTACTTTCATTTCTGTTCAGATGCGTAATGCCAACATACAATGCAAGTAAAATAAGCATATGAAAGAAAACTGCAATAACAAAATAACATAACAGATTGAAAGAGTGAAAACGCAACAAAATTAATACCGAAAGAAACGACGACCAAAGCACCAGCCGGAAGAACAAAAGATGCAATTTCGTTCATCGGTACGGGTGGGGCTTCGGCTTGGGACTCCCGGTAAACTCTCCGAGAACTGGAAGAACCGCCAGTTGAAGAAGCCGCTCTCACCATTAATCTCCTCCTGTGCAGGCATTTTCTACTCCTACTAAAACTAATGCGAAGTGAGGGAAACTGAACTAACGCGCCCGACGCACAATAGCGCCGCGAACTGAACAACGCTTCGCTCTGTAGTCCCTGCTTCCGTGTATCGATTCTAAAATATATCTGAAATTGCATAAAATGAATACAAACGCAAACAATACAAAATTCAAAGTGGAATCATATGCGTATGTGCTGAGACGAAAATGAAAGCTACCTTCGGGTGAGAGCAGAGAGAAAGTGTAGAAGTTGAGCCCATTAGTGTGTATAATTGTGTATATGAATATTGCGAGAGAGAGAGAGAGAAAGAGAAACTGGTGCGGAGTGGCGGAGCAGAGTGGAGGAGATAGAGCGGCGATGGTGCTCCAAAACTTAGCTCATCGGGTGCAAGGATCGATGTTAACGATCATGATGGGCTCTAACAGAAATTCGTTTATTAGGCCCAACATTAGGCCCAGTACACTAAAATCTAGATTATTGAGTTTTGTCAAACCCCAAAGGCCCAAATATATAGAAGAAAATGAGCAATCGTTATACTGTGGACCCTGGTCCGAAACGACGTCATTTTGATGTTAGTGGACGCGGACGCGGATGCGAATGACTCCCAATCGTTATATCATGGACCACGGCGCACATAGCACTGTGCACCCTGGTTCGAAACGACGTCGTTTCGATGTTAGTAGACGCGGACGCGAATGACTTCAGGGAATTCATTATCTATAATATACAGAATCATTATCTAGAATTCACAGAACGTTTGCCTAGAATACACAGAATGTTTGCCTAGAATACACAGAATATTGACACAAAATACACAGAACTCATCCTCCTAACATTCGAATGCACAAACACATCACAACCTGTGGTAATAACATGAATACACAGAATATTGACACAAAATATACATAACTCATCCTCCTAAACATTCGAATGCACAAACACATCACAACATGTGTTACTAACATGAATACACAGAACGGTTGCCTAGAATACACAGAATGATTGCCTGGAATACACAGAACGATTACCTAGAATACACAAAACTCATATCCTAACATTTTGGTACGGGTTGCACAATGCATTATGCACCGTGGTGCATGATATAAATTGCCGAAAACGAGCAATGATTATCTTTATCCCTGTAATACTCTCTCACTTTTAAAAGTGAATTTTACTTCTATGTCATTAAATTTGTAATTTCTTAATACTTATGACTTTTCATTCGGAATAGACACAATGATGTCGTCAAACCAGAAAACTTAATGACAAATTGTGTACTTTCTTGCAAACTTGTAAGAAAAGTGGCAATGTGGTATAACAAAAAAAAAAGTTAGAAAAAAAAAATTTACGATGTAGATTTGCAAGTACCCCCATTTCAAGGGATCTGGGCAACTAAGAGCATCCTAAACAAGGTCTTTTTAAAAAAAAAATAGTAATAATTTTTGCAGGTTTACATGTTGAGATGAAGTAGAGAGGTGAGGGGTAAGGGTAAGGGGTAAAGTTAAAAATGAATTACTACAATATATGATTTCTGTAGGACTCATAATAAGGATAAAAATAAAATATACTTCATGTGCGTTGGACGCACCTACCTCACCTACGCTTAATTTTTTAAAATATATTTTGTACTTTTTTTTTCCTTTTTCTTCTATTCCTCGCTTCGACTTAACTTCTTAAAATTTGTGTAAAAACTATGATTCTTGAATGTTCTAATACCTTGAATAGTGCTCGAGTATTTGGTAATACATCCATGGTCTTTAACTATCAAAATGATCAACTAACATCCTCTACAATTTTTTAAGGCCAACAATGATCTTTTGTTAACTTTTCTGTGAAAGAGACATTACACAGTGTTAAACTAGTAATTCCATTCTATTTTTTTTTAACCTCAAATCTATCTCAATCCTTAGTAAATTCAGACATACTAATACAAACAAAAATATAATTGATACTTCAATTCTCACTACAAAACGAAACAAACCCTAGGTAATCGAGGGAAACAAGATAGTAAAAACTCTCATAACAATTCATGATTAATTGGAGGGAAATAAATAAACTACAACTCTTTTCTTTTTTTTTTTTTTGGTTTTATAGATGATTTATTAAAAGTGATTTATAAATGATTTATAGATGATTTATTAAAAGTCTATGTATATTACTCTTTCAACCAATCCAAAATACATTGTTAAGGATGAAAAACCAGCTCAAATACAAATCATATCACAAAACCAATTCACAGCCAATTAATTCCAATATGTAAAAATAAAATATTCTTGGAAAATCAGAATTTAGATATAGGATTCCATGTACAATCCATACATCGTACTAAACAAAAATTGGCCCAGCATCTACTAAGAATGGGCATAGTAACATCAACAAAATCAGAACTTCTCAGAAAGAAAGGCCACTGAGAATTGGAGTTTGAAGAGGACAGGACAAGGCTACAACCTAGGCTCAATGGAAAAAATAAATAAATAAAAAGTCACATATAACAATACATTCAATGACTAACAAGTAACAATATACAGTTGAATTTCTTGTTGCTAATTTACTCTACAGGTGGCAGCATTCCACCAGAGCCAATGGCTTATGCAGAGGTCAACTACCGCATCCACAAGACTGGCACAGTTCCGCAAACACAGAATAGCAGCAACTCATTGCTCAAGATTTCTTTTTTTGTTTTGGGCTTTCATCAATGTCCATAAATTCACCAGTAAGCCTGGAAAATAGAAGTCATATAATGGAGTTAACGAAAGTAATATTAATTTCAGGAGAGAGAGAGAGAGATGGTGCAAAGTGCATTGTAGCACGTCACGTCACTGAGTGCATCATATTTTGTAGGTAACTACGCTACAATGGAACAAGCATGAGGGAAACTGTCTGGAACAACACTGAGGACATTGCACCACTTGCACTAATTTGTGTGGTGGGGGCACGCACCGATTATAATTTATACTTGTGTGCAAAAGATGTATTTATAGTTTGAGTTTCAATTATGACTTGTCTCTGACAGCATTTCATGTTTGATGTTCCATTACCGCCCACATAGCTATCTCTTAAGCCAAACATTTTTAGCATAAGAATAAAGGAGTAATTTTCCAGTTTTAGAAATCAAGTGGATACATGAGCATTTCTGTGCCGAGTTTAATATGCAAAGCAATATTCCAGGGCGGCATAGCCAGCCAGTTAAGCATCCAAGTTTTCAGATGCTTAGTATATCAAAAAGTAGTTCAAGCATTCAAACTATGTTCTCTGAAATCCTACAATTTCATGAGGCAGCAATAACCATCATAGAAAGAATGAAAGATTTGAATATTTGATGCAAAAAGAAACAAGTAAATATAATTCAATTTCAAGTAGCATGTAGCTCAATGGCACCTCTATGGGAGTCTATGGCTCTCCCAAATGGGAGGTCACAAGTTCGAACCCCGGTGGGGACATTGACTCTTTGTGCTTCAATAGGTTGAAAAAGTATGTATAGATAGACACTATATTGTAATAGATTCAGTAGTACTCAGAAAAGAAAATTAAAAAAAAAAAAACAATTATATAATTCATTTGTTGCATAGTTTATCATTTGCCTATGAAATATTAGCAATTAAAATGGTACTCAATAAAAACATCAGAAATCACTCAGTTGATAAACCAGGAAAGTTACTCAAATAGCCCAAAACCAAACATTGAATCGATGCAGTTTGATTGCAAACAATGAAAATCCCACAAAATAATGTATCAAATACCTGCTATATGACAAGAAGGCATCTCCAATAGTTCCTATAACCTTGTTGCGTACCTTTCTTACACAAACCTGAAGGTGGATGGTTGAGAACTCAAACTTTTAAGGTCAAAATTAAATGATTGATCTTACAAATGTAGCACTCACCTGTACTAGATCCAAAGGGCCAGCCTCAGGATCCCTATTCCGATGAATAACAATTCCATTGTCACATTTGTTTATGAAATGTGCACTTCCGCTAATATCATATAGATTCGGAGGACCTCCAACCCAATGATGCAACTGTAATCACAGGCAGAATGGTCACCAAACCTTTTCATGGTTAAGGAGCAGAGGTGTCTTTCAAATGAGAAGTAGAGTACATACTACCAACCTGACGTGGATGTGCTACAAACCAAACATGACAAGAATGGTGTTGAGCAAACCGTTTAATCTTTGTGAGCATCTGACTAACATACTCTGTTTCAGTCCTGTTGAATATTAAATTGGTACTCTAACATGGCAAAGCTCGAGGATGGAATTTAAGGCAAAGAATATTAAAGCTGCCTTAAGAGGTGGAATGGAATAGAGGAAACTCACTGGCTAGGAGCACGTTGATGATCAAGCTCATTATATGGATCAATTACAAGTCCATTCACCCCGTGTCTCAGAACTGCTGCCTTTGCAAGTTTAAGAACCCAATCTATATTTGGTAGAGAATCATTTTCACACCTGATCCACAGTTAACATTCTCTATTTACTTGAATGGTGAAAGGTAACATAAAAGATTCAGTAATATATGACAGTGAAAACAAATTGGTATATGTACTTCAATTCATAAAACAAGCTTTAGACAACATTCTTAAGATGTATGCATGCCCTCTAAATTTAATCGTACACATTGTAAACATAGGATAATGCCACCAAAAAATTTAAGATCAGAAAGAATCAATGGCAGTCATATACTCATATCCAACACAATCTTCCTCGTCTTCTTTTGGTGATACTTCACATCCACTGGATACTCATGCAGTCTCATTAGTTCACTGACAAAATATAGGTTTCCAATGAATCCTATTTTCACAATTTCACACCAATGAAAATGAATAAATGATTACACCTGACAACAAAAATCAGCATGTTTCCCCATCAACCACCTAAGAAAGCACTAAATGAGACGGATCTTAGAGGTTTTAAGCAACTACTGCCTTACAACTAAAACAGACTTCTTCAACCTCCTATTATCTATATTGGCAATTGAATGACACTTTTCTTATCTTATCCCAAGAATTGTAAAGGCCCAGAGGTCCAACTCATAATGCCTGTGCACCTAAAAGGCACCTATGGTTGACTTGCAGCAAAGAGTTAATAAACTGAGCGTCTTTCACACATTAAAAATTTGGTTTTAGAGCGTAGAGAACTCGAGCAATTAGAATGCTGGCTTGCATCACAAAGTAATGAGGTACAGAAGGCATGATTGAGTGTCAACAGACAACAGGTAAGTTAAAAGGAATCAAAACCATTGACCAAAGTGAAAGCAAATGCCACCTTATGAGAGAAAATGTATCACTGAGCCATTCCTTTCCCCGCTCGAATTCCTCAACGCTCATCCGTTCAGCCTCATTTCCATACCTGCAATTATCAATGGTTGACATCATTTAAGAACATATGTAAAATGTTATATATTTTATATCTACCAAAATGTTCAGAGAAAAACACAGTTTTGTCACCTCCCCATCACTCCCATCTCTGGCATTTAAAGAAATGGAAGTGATGAAGCAATTGCAACTCTATCTCTTTAAATGTAAATACCAATGCAACATATATGAACACAAAAGTGAATAGTAAAGATAACAATCACAATGAGTAAAAGAATATCACTTTTGAGTTTCATTTGAAACCATCGCCATAGCTATCAAATTTCCTGCTGGCTGTCTTACCACAGAAACCAGGACATCAATTTAGCTGAGTATGGCTTATTAAGACTTCAGCTTTCTCTCATGTTAGTTTGCCCTGAATTCTCTACATTTGCTCAGTTTAAAAGGTCACTTTGGTGTAATTATCAAAGGTTCTGCTTCATTGCTCTATCTACTTCTTTACATGTTCTCATCAACATCCATGAATATCTAATTGAGCCCCCAAAACAAACCAAGGCTCTTCTAGTAACGAAAAATTGCAACATAGGAACCATTAAGAATCTGTAGAAATTTACCATTTACAGAAAGCACCTATTACCACTTTATTGGATTTCAGGATTGCAAATTGCAATGAATACTTGGCAACAATAGTAGTTGTTGCAAGCCTTTTGAAGGTACCTTTCTTGAATGGATCTCATATCATAATTAAAACGAAAACGTAGACATAAATCGAGCATATTTCTTAACTTGCCTGACATTGAAGAAAGGCTTCCTTATGTGTTTCTCCAAAAGTTTCCTAGCATGCTCCCGAACCTACAGATAAGTAAATCAAGTACAAAGATGAAAAGAACTGAGAGGAAAGTTCCATCAATATACTCCACTTGCTTTAAGCAGCCAAAACCTAACTAGGGATGTAAATGAATTGGTGTTCTTGTTGAACAACCTGAGCTAATGTTCTTTTATGTTTGTTTATATTGTAAACAAACTTGTTTGACCAAAATTTTAAAACTCATTTAATAAAAGAGCAGTGCGTGTTTGTTTAAGTGCTTGTTTAAATATTCATTTAAGCACTCATTTGAGTGCTTGTTTATGTTTGCTTAAGCATATTATAGTAATTTTATTATTTTCATAGCTGTTTGCATTTTTTAATTTTAAATTAAAAATATTTCTGCTTCTTATAAACTAATTAATGAAAAATTAACTTATAATCAGTTAATTACTTTAACTAGTTAGATTAACATAAAAAAACATTTGGATTATAACCAGATATGCTATGTGCATTGCCATATTAGATATTACATATATGGTTTTCCCTCAATGATATGCCTAACACATCTGAATTTATGGGATTCCCAATACTTGATTTACCAAAGCATAGTGCAACAATATGTTCACCAATCACCAAAGTTCATCAGCGATCACCCATTTTGGCAAATCTAGTTATGGAAGAACGCCCATGGAGAGGAAGAAAAAACATAGCACGGGGAAAGGCATGGGGAGTTGGGTCCCCACTCCCAGATGCCAACTACCCATCTCTAAACCCCCTTTTCCAATTCCATTATCTCAGTTTTGCACTGCGTTATATCTCGCTCTGTGTCTTCAATGTTAAATTTTGAATGTTCTTTCTTTTGTAAGTTTGTTTTGCTTTCTCACAAAGGAATGGCCATTTCCCTTAACACATGTTACTTTGAACACCCACATTAGCAGGGGATGGGTGTTAAGAAACTTAATTCCCCATATAAGACAACACCCACAAGTGTTGTTTTGTCTCACCTGGTTGGAGATGCGCATTGCAGCTTCTAAATCTAACACTCGAGTCTCACTTGTCTTATGCAGTTATGTGTATGGGTTTCAACTTTCAACCTGATATTATGTTATGTAATGGGATCAACTGCTGCAGGTTCAAGGCAATATAATGTGCTTTTCTTTTCTGTTCAAGCTTTTTTTAGTTCAATCAAATTACAAATTGGAATGAAGCATAAAGATTTTAAACAAGTTGAATAATAAGTTTTTTTTGTGAACAATTATGGCCACCATGCTTGTTTATTGTTCATGAACAAACTCATTTAAGTGAAACAAGCTGAACAAGTGAGAACATAAATGACATGAACATAGCAAATAAGACAAATTGAGCTTGAACAATGTTCAAAGATCAGTTTGGAAACGAGCAAAATTTAATACTTTAAGGGAAAAAGAGTCGAGCTTGAATAGACTTTATTCAGTCAAGCTCAACTCAATAACACCCTTAGGCCTAACCTATAGTGCTATACTTACAGGAAACATGTGCATTATTAGATGACTCAATTAATTAACAAATTATTGCTATTTGGTATTTGTCTAAAATATTTCAGCCTTTACCTAGTTTGGGATGGCTAAATTTTGAGGAAATATTGTCCAAATCTAAAACTTAAGTAAGCTTCCCCGACTTGAGAACAAAAGCAGCAAGCTTTGACAAGCCGGTTCAATTGTTCAAAGAATAGAATAAATGAAAATACACTATTTTTTTCTAAATACAATATGAAAATAAGCAACAACAAGTCAACAACAACAACAATAATAATAATTATTATTATTATTTACTACAACAACTACTACTATACAGCATATGCATCATGTATATGTTGCTAATACAGTCAAGGACTGAAGAACTCAAGGTTAGATAATTCTTAAATAGATTGCTACTAGTTTAGACAGATCCTGAAAACAGGTTGAAGAGGCATGTTGTCAGAAACACTATATTCAAATTTTTAATGATTTAATCTTGTGTATTTTATGCAAAGAAAATGGATTGGGCTTTTCCAATGCACTAGCCATAATGATAATTCTTTCATATTAGTATCCATAAATGTCCCCAATCACAAAAAGAGGGAACAAAATCATTGAGATTTAAAGGACATTCTTATAAGAATCACTGACAACCATTCTTTAGATAAATATATAAAAATTGGAGCTCACTTTCTAAAACGTTCATTGTGCTCTGATACTCATTTCCAATAATAAGAAAAGAGTACAAGTTCACTTCAATATAGTTACAAGCAAGCTTACCTTATTCTCCATAGAGCAAAGAACGAATTTCCAGCCGACACTTCGGTTAAGATTGCATAGGAGAGCATCAATCCACTCACTCTTGCCTGAATTAGGAACTCCTGTAACAACCGTCAACTCTCCAGGCACAACCTGATCAGAACAAAAGGATTGTTTAACAACTCTGGAGAATTATTTCAAATTTATGGTAGCATGAAACACTGAGTTTTCTCCCAGTGTAACAGTTCTTTCCCAAAGTTCAGGGTAGCTGAGTAGGTATTGAAATTTAAGCCTAGAAATTATAACTTCCAATGAATCAGAGTTATTGTTTCCATCAAAGCTAGTTATATGATCATATTCATAAAAACTACGTTATACAACTAAAGACCATCCAAAACTCAATAAACAAGACTAGTCTTCCATATATTGGAGAAGACAAAAGCTCTTGGGCAATCAAGAATGTTCTCAGTACTAGCAATGCATCCCTGTTTTTTATCAGTCAATAATAACTTCAAAGATGAAATTCATAATTAACTTCGAATTCATAATTTCAGGAAAACGAACATCTGCAGTGAAAATGTGAAAACTGTAAAAGAAGCATTCTTACATTGTATAGTTCATTTAGGCCTCTCCATCCAGTTGAAACCCCAAGATCAAAAGCAACTGTTTGATAATAGTATGAATCAATCTCATCAAAATAGTCTCTGAAGTTGAACAACCCTTTTATGGGATATAGCTCAGCATTTTCAATGACCCCCCTCAATTCATCAGGTCCCAGATACATAAGCACCTAATATGTCAAAGGCATGCATAGCAGATGAACTTGGGTGGCAGAAAACAACAAAAGCAATGACTTTTTTTAATAGTTAACAAACAAGTGCAAGAATTACGCAGATTGAACAGTAACAACTAAGTTTAATAGATTTTACAGGACTCAGAAGCTCTGATCATCTAATGTAATTTCTCTCCCACTTACCAATACAATCTCCATTTCTGATCAAAGATATATATACAACCACATCAAAGCAGAGTAACAAAGTAATAATATCAACTAGTAAAACATTCCAGATGAGGACTCATGAATGGGAAAATATTATCATTTAGAAAATTATAATCATTAGGTTTATGAATTCCTGTGGATAAACCCACATGAAATAAAATTTTAAAATGAACATGCTTGCCTCATTTGCATCTTTGCAATCCCCATTAATCTTCTTAGGCCATTTCACTCGCCAGCACCTATTTTAGCCAATAAATTTATGCCAATTACAACAAATAAATAAAGTCACATGATCATAACATCAAAGGAGAAAAATATAAACCTTTCTCTCCCTAAACGGCGGGCAAGTTCTTCAGCTAGAGCCTGGCCAGGTGGATCCCCATCAGTTGCAAGTATTATACGAGATGCCTATTAAAAAAATAAAATAAAAATTTAGAGAAACAAAACCTTCTGGTTGCAGCATTTTCACAACATTATAAAAGAAATTTGAAAAGAAATGAGTCAGCAAACCTTTTCAAAGAATTCTTTGCAGTTCCAAAGATATTGATACTTTGTGTCCTATCTTTACAGAATCCACATAAAACAAGCATTAGATCCAGCATTTGTCGATGTTTCATCGCTAAGGAAAGTGAAGGTTGCTTATATCACATACAGACTTGAAAGAGTTTGATCTTGTTCTATATATTGTTTTTTCCTCAATCTTACCCATTACAAGAACCAATCTTATTTGGACTATCGGACTGAAAGACAAGTAGCAAAATATTGATGCAAATAGATGAAAAGAGCCGCTAGAATTAAAATAATGCAGCACATGGAAAAGCAAAGAAAGTAAGCAAATGCATTTTGAAAAATACAGAAGAGATATGAAAGAAAGAATTTCCTTAAGGAACTGGTTGTGTTGACTATTGATTAAAATGTAAAATAGTGACCTGATCCTCGGGTGGCAAATCTTTTTTGGAAACTGATGCAGGAGCACCGTCAGGGACACTGACACAATTACGAAAACCAGCTTCTTCCATTGCAAGCTTGTCCATCTCACCCTCAACCTGCAATAAAAGAGTAGGCATTTACAAAGAGCAAAATCCTTAAGTGCTTCTATAAAGAGGAAAATTTAAGAGACTTGAGATTACGATAATTATATCACTTGCTCCCGTTATATCATCCAATCCATAAAGTATCTTTTCAGTGTCACTTTCCTGAAAAGTAACAATGGCACAACAATCAGAGATTAGTAACACTGTGCCAAAACCAAAATAAAAAAGCAAATGATATTCATAGTTTCGAATCAAAAGCATCAAGAACAATAAATAGAAGAAAATCTTAAAATGGAAAATCTGAATAGTAGTCAACACTTTTATCATGAAAGAATTAAGAGGAATTTCCCCAACTCAAAGGTGAAGAGGTTAGCCTTACAGATAAGACACAATAAGGGTTGAACCAATAAATCTGTATAATATGGATAATGTGTGAATGCAGCTAGTGGAGTTGGGAAAATAAACTGTAGCACTATATCAAGCTTTAAAATCAATGTGTTTCTTAGCTAAAGAAAGGGTGGTATTGACAAGCACCTGCCAAAATTTTTTGTTTATATCCCGGTATTTGCAGCTTACAATTTCGCCATTCCTCCGATAAGGAAATGCAATAACAATCTGTATCAACAGAACTTTCAGAAAAGTTAGCCTGGGAAACATTGAATTCATCATATCCCTATGGATAACCTGCTATGGTAAGATGAGGTAATTAGAGCTTACAATATTTCTCTAATACGGGACAAGCCTTTACTAGTTCATTAAGGAATTTGATCATTTTAAAGATTAAGAGGATGAGGGTGGTTTCACAAAAGAAGAGAAGAGCATTTAATGAAACACAAATTTGCCGTACAAAATCAGACTTGCCAGAAGAGCAGCTGTCAAGCAGCCTTGTATATAAAGCCCTTGGTGAAATTTCCAAATGATTAAAATGGTCCAAGAGCCAATGGTGAAAGGTTCAAGAGCCTAATGAAATGCTAAGTATGGCCTCAAATAGGAACACAACTGAAAATTAGGTAATTCAAAGGGAAAAGTTTGAGAACTGATGATAAAATTAAGGATCACTTATAGTTGATCAAAAACATAAATACACAACAATCAACTTTACATATTGAAGAAATAAGGGTTGGTTGGGAAAAGTATATCTGCTAGGTAAACATGTACTTTAATATGCAAAGTTGAGTGTGTTGTTTATATGTACTTTAGCAACCATTTTTGCAAGAAATATAATGCTAATGGCTAACCTATGGGACATACTAACGAGTCATTTCCAAGAGTAAAAAAATTAAGGAAAAGGGTCAAATTGGCCCTCTAAGTCATTCGGATAGTGCAATTAGGTTCCCTTAAGTAAAAGAAAATGAAACATCGACAAATGCTGGATCTAATGCTTGTTTTATGTGGATTCTGTAAAGATAGGACACAAAGTATCAATATCTTGGAACTGCAAAGAATTCTTTGAAAAGTTTGCTGACTCATTTCTTTTCAAATTTCTTT